>NC_133334.1:26140970-26358470 GCF_042186555.1 Aquarana catesbeiana
GACCTCTGATGTAAAGGAGGGCTTCTGGTGTGATGGGAGGACCACTGATATATAGGGTGGCTTCTGGTGTGATGAGGGACCTCTAGTGTAAAGGAGGGCTTCTGGTATGATTGGAGGACCTCTAATATAGAGGGTGGCTTCTGGTGTGATGAGAGGACCTCTGATGTAACGGAGGGCTTCTGGTGTGATGGGAGGCCTCTGATGTAAAGGAGGGCTTCTGGTGTGATGAGGGACCTCTGATGTAAAGGAGGGCTTCTGGTATGATTGGAGGACCTCTAATATAGAGTGTGGCTTCTGGTGTGATGAGGGACCTCTGATGTAAAGGAGGGCTTCTGGTATGATTGGAGGACCTTTAATATAGAGGGTGGCTTCTGGGGTAAAGGGGAAACTCTGATGTGAAGATAATATCATCAAAGTGATTGTGTGCAT
Source organism: Aquarana catesbeiana (assembly GCF_042186555.1). Taxonomy (NCBI): domain Eukaryota; kingdom Metazoa; phylum Chordata; class Amphibia; order Anura; family Ranidae; genus Aquarana; species Aquarana catesbeiana. The sequence goes on from NC_133334.1 coordinate 26,141,400, forward strand.
TGTCCCAGGCTCAGGTTTTCTACTGTCCCAGCTAGATGTAGAAAAGTAAATGTGTAAAGGCTCAAAAAAGCCAAATGTTTTGTGCATGAGAGCCTCCACTGTGTGCATTAGAAATGAATGAATGAATGATTTGTAAAGCGCTGCAAATGCGAACCGAATCGCCTCAAGGCGCTAAATGTATTCTCTGTAGCCAGCTTCTAGAAAAGGAAGGTCTTTAGTTTTTTCCTGAAGGCCTGGTAGTTTTCTTCCATGCGGATGTTGGTTGGGAGAGCGTTCCATAGTCGAGGTCCTTGGACTGCAAATCTACGTTCTCCCTTTGCTTTGTAGCGGTATTTGGGAATGATGAAGAGGTTTTGGTTAGCTGATCGAAGACTGCGATTCGGTGTGTAGTATTTTATTTTTTCCCGGAGATATAGCGGAGCGTTTCCTTGTATGCATTTATGGGTGAGGCAGAGGGTCTTCAGTGTGATCCGATTCCTCACAGTTAGCCAACGTAGGCTTTTTAGGGATGGGGAGATGGATTCCCAGGGTTTTTTTCCTGTTAACAGTCTTGCCGCCGTGTTTTGGATGAGTTGTAAGCGCGCAAGCTGATATTGGGGTAGACCTACGTAGAGCGAATTTGCGTAGTCGAGTCAGGAATTGATGATTGTTCCCACAACTGCCGCTTTGTCCTCTTCTGGGATGAAGGGGATGAGTCTGCGAAGCAGGCGGAGGAGGTGGTGGAATTTCCCTTACCTAGATGGGAGCCAAGACCCACAGCCATAAGGGAGAGGAAGAGGTTCCATTCTAGAGAGAAATTACTTTTTTTTTAACTTACAATTTGGACGGTTTGGTTTCTGGTTCTGTGCCTTTTATGATTTTGCTTGCATTTATTATACTACTTATGATGGATGTGTGCAATGAGTATGGCTAATTTTGGTTATTTTATTTTCCCAGCGATGCCAATTGTCACCTTGTCTTATTATGAAGTCACGATTGCACCTGGCAATGAGCAATCTGTTACATGTTACGTACATAGGTTCTATCCAGAATCTGTGAAAATTAGATGGGAGAAGCACAGTGCCTCCTCTGAGAACTCAGCCTTGAATAGAGAGACCTGTACCAGCGTGCCGACAGAGACCAGTGATGGGACATTTAATGTGACCAGCCTGATGTCTGTGAAACCATCGAGCGTACATGAAGATGGAGACCAATATTTCTGCATTGTCAGTCACAGATCCTTGAAGAGTGAACACTCTGAGCATTTTATTGTTAAAGTGAAAGGTAACTGACTGCACGTCAATATAATGTTAAAAGAAAAACTGAGTACCGTAGTCATTGTGAACATTTCTCTGCACAATCACGATTGATGGTCTGTTTTCTCATTACAGAGCCACCTCCAAGCCATCTTACTGCAACAATAACATTTCCTGTAATTATCGCTGTGATTATAGTCATTGCATCATTAGTTTTGTATTTCCTGAGATGTAAGTACTATTCCTATTTGTTTAAAGTTAAGATATAATGGTTTTGGTCAGTTTTACTTTATTTTTAATTGCTATATTATCAGCCTGGCCCATTTAAACCAGCCTGGTCAGCTGCAGTGCTTTAAAGAGGAAGTAAACCCTGATGGGCTTTTCCTTCCTTTCTTCTGCTCTGCAAAATAAAGGCATAATGTGCTGCTATGCATTGCACATTATGTGACACTTACCTGCAAACTAAACCCACGCTGTCCCCGCTAGAGGCCGCATCCATGTACGCCCGTCTTTCTTCCGGGACCGCGGACTCAGGCTCTGTGACTGGCCGAAGCGTGACATCACTCCCGCGCATGCTGTCGGTCATGGCACATGTGCCTAAGGAAACAGCACGGGCGGCCGTTCCTTCAGAGCGCATTTGCCTATGACATCATCGGTGCAGTATACAGTAAATATCTCCTGAACGGCGCACGTTTAGGAGATGTTTACAGTACCTATAGGTAAGCCTTATTATAGTCTTACCTATAGGTACAAATTACACAGGGAGGTTTACAACCTCTTTAATTGCACATGTGTTACCATGTTTTGCATTACAGTTGCCCATTCATTTGAATGGATTGCACAATGCACCGCAATGGACCACAAATCATGCATGCAGACTTTTCAGCGTTGCACAGCACATAGGGGTTGATTTACTAAAGGCATTATCCTGCTGGAAGGAGCCATCAGAAGATGGGGACACTGTAGTCATAAAGGGATGGAAATGGTCAGCAACAATACTCAGGTAGGCCGTGGTGTTTAACCACTTCAGCCCCGGAATAATTTGCCCCTTTAATGACCAGGCCATTTTTTGCGATATGGCACTGCGTCACTACAACTGACAATTGCGCGTTCGAGCGACGCTGTACCAAAACAAAATTGGTGTCCTTTTTTTCCCCACAAGTAGAGCGTTCTTTTGGTGGTATTTGATCACTTCTACGTTTTTTATTTTTTGCACTATAAACAAACAAAGAGCGACAATTTTGAACAAAATTTTTTTTTTTAACTTTCTGCTATAATACATATCCAAAAAAAAAAATATAAAAAAATAATTTATTCATCAGTTTAGGCCGATATATATTCTTCTACATATTTTTGGAATTTTGCAATAAGCGTATATTGATTGGTTTGCACAAAATTTATCGCGTCTACAAACTATGGGATGGATTTAGGGACTTTTATTTTTTTTATTGTTTTTAATAGTAATGGTGGTGATCTGTGATTTTTAGCGGGACTGCGACATTGCTGCTGGCAAATCTGACCCCAAATGACACTTTTTGGGGATCAGTGACATTATTACATTGATCAGTGCTATAAAAATGCACTGATCAATGTATAAATGTCACTGGCAGGGAAGGGGTTAACACTAGGGGGTGTGATCAAGGGGTTTACTGTGTTCCCTGGGTGTGTTCTAACTGTAGGGGGGATAGACTCACTGGGACATGACTGAAATTACTGGGAACAGTAGATCTCTGACATGTCCCCTGTCAGAACGGGGAATCGCCTTTTTTACAAAGGCAGTTCCCCGTTCTGCCTGTGTACAAGGTGATGGCGGGCCCCTGACGGACATAGAGCCCGCCTGACCCGCGGGAATGCTCCTGCAGCGTGTGCAAGAGCGAGCTGCCGGCGGCGCACGCCCGCCCGCAACTGGGCGAGCTGCGGTATAGCTGCGGCGATTCACGCAGGAGAGCCAACCATCCATAAGGGGCCCAGGGGCACTGCCCCCCTAATCTCCACCACCACCAACAGTTCCATTCGCACCATCATCAACGCCACCCCTGAAGCAGCGGCATCCTTCAGACCATCATCTTCTCAGCAACAGAAGCAGCGGCACCCTTCAGGACCACCATTTCCTCAGCAACCTCACCATCGCTACATCAGTATCATCACCGCATCATGCTACCTTCATCAATTTTCTCACCATGTGCAACTTCAAATACTCAGCGGACGCTCTCCACAGGCTAAGAAATATCACCTCAACATTAGCAACTTCCATTCATAAAATACTACAGAAAGAACAATTACTAAGGACCAACCTACAATCAACAATCAAATAAAGGAAGACAACAATTCAACCACAACAATTAGCATGCGCTCTGATCAACACTAGATCTGCAGTCAAGCACAGACTGGAAGTACACGACTTCATCACCCAAAACAACATAGATTGCCTCTACATTACGGAAAGCTGGCTAACACCCGACTGCAACGCCATCCTAACCGAATTAGTACCTGAGTACTACAGGATCCTACTGAGCACAGAATAGGAAAAAAAGGAGGAGGCCTAGCAGTGATCTTCAAATCTCACCTTGCGCTCATCAAACCAACTGTACAGAACTCAGTGCCTTTCATGGAGACACTCACCCTACATCTTCAAACACCCCAAGACACTATTCACATACTTCTATGTTACAGACCACCAGGACCAAAGACCAATCTCCTTACACCCTTCACAGAATTCATGTCAACTCACACCCTGAAAACCAAAAACTTTTTGGCACTTGGAGATTTCAACCTCTGGGCAAACTCCACCCAAGACCCTATCGCCACCGCCTGAATTAACCAACTGAAAGAATTAGGTCTTCAGCAACTGATAAATGCTCCTACACATGGTTCAGTACACATCCTGGACCTCATCTTCAAACAAAATATGGACGTCAACATATTTGACAACCTACCGCTACGATGGATGGATCACCACGCTATCAAATTTAAAATCGCTACCAACACCACCCTCCAAAAATGGAAACACGCAATAACAACACGCTAGACAAGATCTCAGAAGAAACTACACTCCGAACTCTTCAAAAAAACATTATCAAACAAAATAGCAATGCTAAACTTAAACCACTTAACGGAACAAACACTCAACTCCTTAAACAAGGCATTACTACAAACAGCGGACTCAGTGGCTCCAAAAAATAGAACACACATCCGCAAAATAAACTCTGGATGGTTTAATGGCACTCTTACTTTACTAAAGCAGGAACGCAGAAGAGCTGAAAGAGCCTGGAGAAGAAACTCCACAAAGGAAAACCACACAAACTGCAAAGCACTCACGGAGAAATATCACAAAGCAATCTTCAAATCAAAAAAGGAACATTTCTCAAACACCATCTCAACAGCCTTAAACCGCCCTCGGGAACTCTTCAAAATAGTCACCAAGACTATGAACCCTACCTGCCTAGAGTCCCCAGGAAACAAAACCCAAGAATTTTGCAATGAGTTATTGGATTTTTTTTATCGACAAAATCGATAACATCCGGAAAACAATTCAACAGAAAAAAAAAACAACCTCATTCAACTAAAGCATAAAGAAAAAATCGATACGAACATCACACAATCACCGAATTTTTCGCTGATCCCAATCACCACTGACACCAACTAGGTTCACCCTTGTCACCAGTGCTCTTCAACATCTACATCCGCCCACTCCTCAAAATCATCAGAAAATCGGACCTCTGCTTCCACTCATACGCTGATGACACTCAACTCTACTTTCGCATCACCAGAGAAAAAGACCATCATCAACGACTAGAAAAATGCCTCACTTTGATAGACGACTGGATGACCACTAGCTCCCTCAAACTCAACTGATCAAAAACAGCGCTTCTTCTCCTACACGCAAACCAAAATTCCAAAACTAAGACCCATGGACACTTTCCACCATCTTTGGACAGACCATCTTTCCAAGCACCAAAGCCAAGAGTCACGGAGTGATTTTTGACTCAGAAATGTCAATGGATGCACAAATAGGATCGGTAGTCAGCGGATCTCACCATCTCCTCCGCCTGCTACATAGACTCATCCCCTTGTTCCAGAAGAGGACAAAGCAGCAGTATTTGGAACAATCATTAATTCCAGACTCTACTACGCAAATTCCCTCTACATAGGACTACCCCAATATCAGCTTGCGCGCTTACAACTCATTCAAAACACGGCGGCAAGACTGTTAACAGGAAAAAAACCCTGGGAATCCATCTCCCCTTCCCTGAGGAGCCTACATTGGCTAACCGTAAAGAATCAAATCACTTTCAAGACCCTCTGCCTCACCCACAAATGTATACAAGGAAACGCTCCTCAATACCTATGCGAGAAAATAAAACGCTACACACCCAATCGCAGTCTTCGATCCTCTAACCAAAACCTCCTCCTTATTCCCAAACCTCGCTACAAAACAAAGGGAGAACGAAGATTCGCAGTCCAAGGAACGCTCTACCGACTTACATTCGCATGCAAGAAAACCATCAAGCCTTCAGAAAAAAACTCAAGACCTACCTCTTCTAAGAAGCTGGACAACACAGGACGGATCTAGCGCCTTGAGGCGATTCAGTTCGCATTTGCAGCGCTATACAAATCATTCATTCATTCATTCATTGAATCCTATAAAGAGTTTGTAGCGTTGTCCGTCCAAGTTTTGAAAGTCTTTTTAGTTGCAGACAAAAGCATCATACACATGATCGGATTTTCCGATGGGAATTGTGTGATGACAGGCTGTTGGCGGAAAATCCGACCGTGTGTACGCTCCATCGGACAATTGTTGTCGAATTTTCCGCAGACAAATGTCTGCTGTCGGATTTTCCGAGCGTGTGTGTATGCGTCTTTTATTTGGGCTATTTAAGTTACCACAGCACCATTATCCTGTAGTTTTTAAGATCAAAGTTACAACTATGTTGGTGTCCCTTGTCAATTTTACATTGTATTTTTTTAAATGTAACTGCCTACTCCCAAACTGTCATTTGAAGTAAAACACATAGCCAAGTATTATTCTACACAATTTTTTTTATTGTGCATTAAAAAAGAAAACAAATAAAATTAGACATGATATCTGCCAATAGAACTTAAAGTGGTTGTAAAGGTTCATTTTTTATTTTTTAAAAATAACAAACATGTCATACTTTCCTCCACTGTGCAGCTCGTTTTGCACAGAGTGGCCCCGATCCTCCTGTTCTGGGGTCCCACGGCGGCTGTCTCGGCTCCTCCCCTCAATAGTTAACCTTGTCGGGAAGCTCTCTCCCGAGGGGGTTACCTTGCGGGCGCGCTCCCGTCTCATACACTCTGCGTCCATAGGCACAGAGTGTATGTCTCGGTCCCGCCCCCCATCGGCTGTGTCATTTGGATTTGATTGACAGTAGCACGAGCCAATGGCTGCGCTATCATCAATCTATCCAATGAAGAGCTGAGAAGACCGGGCCTAGAAGAGCCAAGAAGCCAGCGTGTTCTTGACGCGGGATTTTCGATGGCTCAGGTAAGTAAACTGGGGGGGGGGGGGGGCTGGGAGGCCTGTAACTATCAGATGTTTTTTCACCTTTATGCATAGGATGCATAAAGGTAAAAAAACAGAAGGTTTGCAACCCCTTTAACCAAAAAGTGCATTCTAGGCATCCAAAAATATACCAAATCAAATCATTATTAGTCAACCAAACGCTACCCCCTTAAGAGCTGCTGAGTTTTGGGTCCTCCTATAGTCTGCACAGCCAGGCAACATGCATTTTCCAACTTGCATCCAAAGTCAGTAACCAGTCTGTGGGCTTGTTTTTTGTTGTTTTATTGAGGGTAAACAAATTGGATAGGGTATATAGGATGCCCATCTTGACTTGAAATAAACTCTTCCTAGTTCTGCACAAAAAAAATGCATAAAGATGGATCCTTGACTTTCTACTCTCTCTGGAGTGGCTTCTGTCTCTCAACAGATCAGTAACACAGTCTCTGTAAGGAGCACTTTGTCCCCTTTAAATGAACCTCTTCAGACCCCAGCTAGAAACTTCCAGCCCACCTGGCTGCCTGAAGAGTATCCCAAAGCAAGGGATTCCAGAACAGGCTTGAAGCATCGTCCCAGAGAGAACTGGTTGGGCATGGCACCTAGCAGCCCACTCCCTTGTAGGCCCTGGGGGTGGAGAGGTATTCACACTGTCCTTGTCCTGCATCTGAAGGTGAAACTGCTTTCAGGCCTTTTGCTGGGCTAATTCCTTTCCTGGCTCACAGGTTGTCTTTCCCTGGTGGGCTGCAGGGTGGTGGCGTTCCTCCTTCAGCTTCCTTCCGTCTTTCAGCCTCCAGTCTAAAGGCAGAACTCCCCTTCTCCCCTTCCAGGCCACACACGCAGCACTTCAACACTGCATCTAACACCGACTCCCCTGCTGGCCATATTTCCATAAATATTCAGATCAGCATCTTCTGGCCATCACCCACTATCTTCAAGAAACTTCTCCTGACCTGCAGAGCCCTCCAGCCTGACCTAAAGTAAACCCTCTGACTCACACCCAGGCTTCTAACAAGCCTCTATCTACACTACCCAACTATGTTCACAAGAGGGTGCTACATCAGCATTACATATATTGAAAACTATGTATGTGACCCTTTGGTGGTATCATGGGCTGCAGTTGAGACCCCGCAGAACCAATGGTCATAGCTTTTGCTCTTTAGACTTATGCCGCATACACACGATCGGATTTTCCGACGGGAAACGTTGGACGTGAGCTTGGTGGTATGTCCGATCGTGTGTATGCTCCATCGGACATTTGTTGTCAGACTTTCCGCCAACAAATGTTGGCTAGCATGTCTTCAAATTTTCCGCCAACAAATGTGTATTTTCAAATGTGTACACAAGTCCGTCGGACAAAAGTCCAAAGTACAGACACGCATGCCCAGAAGCAGAAGAGGTCGGTCTTGTAAACTCGCGTTTGTAATGGAGAATTAACATTCTTGACGCGGCAAATTATGAAATCTCCAAATGAAGCGCACAATTCTCTTCTTCTTTAATGGGATAATAATGAAGCTGCTTTGCTGGTGATACTGATGGAGTTATTGCAAACACATTTTCAAAGGCTTTTTTTTTTTCTAGTGATATGAAGAATAATATTATTATCCTTTTTTTTTTTTTTTTTTTTTTGTGCAAGTTACCACAACACCATTATCCCGTAGTTTTTAAGAACAAAGATACAACTATGTTGGTGTCCCTTGTCAATTTTACATTGTATTTTTTCAAATGGAACTGCCTTCTTCCAAAATGTCATTTGAAGTAAAACACATAGCCAAGTATTATTCTACACAATTAACATTATTCAACCAAAAAAATAATGTCAAAGCAATAACTCCAAGGCCAATAATAAATAACACATTATCTCCTCCGATTCCGCAACAGTCCGATCGTGTGTACGGGGCATTACAGTTCTTACTTGGGCTCTTACTAAATTCTCATTTTCTCCTCTTGTAGTACCACCGAAGATTTTGGACATTGCTGGAATAGATAATCTGATTCATGGGAAGAGCGCCAATCTATCCTGGATGGTCTCAGGCTTTAAACCAAGAAACATTGAGATAAATGCCTATCTAGAGAGAGGTGATCAACAGCGAAAAATTGGTTCTTGGAAATACCCGACACCACAAGGCCAGAATTATGATGTTGTAGATCACTCAGAGAGAGGGGAAGGAATTGAGCTCCTTGGGCAGGAAGAAAGAATACAACCTTTAAAACCAAATTTTTCTTTCTTGTCCTACAATTGTCTTTGTTCTATAAGTATAACTCCGGACAAAAGGAAAGATAAAGGGGCTGAACTTGTCATAGAAGTAAAACACTCTTCTCTGAAAACTCTCCTCACTAAATGCCAGGAACTGACCATCAAAGGAGGTAAGTTACAGAGATATATAACTGTATAAAAAATTGGAAAAGATTGCCTGAATGTATATGTTAGGACACTCAGTGATAGGAAATCACTCCCAATAGGGACATATAGAAAAACAACTCCACATTTGGAAGAAGGGTTAGAACTTACATTAGGCCAAGATTTTTTCTTTTTTACTGTCTGTATCTTCTTTTCCCAAAGACATCACCCTCCTATTTTTTTACCCTTGACTGCTTGGAAATAAAACTGAAAGTGCAAATAAACCAAAAGAATCACCCCCCCCCCCCTTAAAATAATCACATTTTTTTCCTTTGCAGCCTGAAATGAAGACAGACGTAGTTTGTGTTTTATCCAGCAGTATTTACTATGTAGCAAGGTTCCAGGCCTCCTTTGGTTGAATGAGAACCTCCAGGGTCAAAGACAGCTGACACCCTTCTCTATGTAGTGGGTTGTGAGGCATGGTGGGTGCAGAGTAGTTAAAGTTATTGGGCGCCAGACACTTCTTGAATGTAAAAGAACGTTTATTCCTCTTAATAAACTTTTTGGGGGAGAGAGGGTTAGGGCCAGGACACCCTTAGGTAGTTGCAAGATTAATTGGCAGACTCCGAGACTTCAATAAGAGGACAGCCATGCAGAGAAAGGCATCCAGCAAGACGCCACATCTGCATGTGCAGGAATGCTGTCTCCTATGGCAACAGTCTTTAACAGTTCCTAACACAAAGTGTAACAGTTCTTTCACTTTCACCACAATCACTCCTTGTTCTCCAGCCCACTGAGCTCCCAGTCTCTCGCTAGACCCGCTGCTTCACTGCTACTAAATCCCTGGAGCTCCTCCAATCTTTACGGTGGTATCTTCCTCAAGCGTCACCCCGCTTCTCTGCTGGGTCCCTAGCTTGGCCCTCTAGATACTTCTCAAACTTCACCCCACTGACCTGCTCAGTCCCTGGCTTGACACACAAGGCTGCTCTGCAAACGTCACCTCCACTGGCTGGGCCCCTGGCTTGATACCCACTGAAGTTTCTCGATTCTTCACCATCCCTGGTTGGTGAGAATGCTGCTCTGGTACTTGCTTCAGTTACTCACTGTAGTCCCTGGTAATTAGGAGGAGAGTCCCTTAGTGGCGACAGCTTCCCTCCAACCACAACAGGTTCTCCGGTCGGCAGAACAGTCACTTTTGGTTGGACTGAAAGCTACAGTCCCAACCCTGCGCTGCTTTCGTGCTTCTGGATAGGCCCTCAGACAGCCTGGCAGCCAGATGTGCCCAGGATAGGCAGTCCTAGCAGCCCGGGCAATACAACACACGTCCAGGTGGCACAGAACCCCCCGATCTCCTGACTCCACCCAAATATATAGGTTCTCCCAGCAGGCCAAGGGATTCAAGAAAACCCCTGCCCATTGGCTGAGATGCCCCATATACCCATAATCTGACCTTGCGTTGCCCTCCTTGTATCTAGTACCACCAAGTACCCAGCCATCTAGTGGCAGAAGAGAAAAGTGCAACCAGGCCAAACTTAGGGAGAAATCAGTGGATCTCTAACAATTAACCAAGATGACTATTCCTGGCAAGTAAATTTCAAGGAGCAACCCTGACTAAACTCCAGGGTGCTACACTTACAACATCAAAGTGAAAGAAATAGCACCAACATGCCAGAAAAAAATAAAAACAAATCCAAAAACAGAATCACCGAGTTGGAAAAAGGATCCACCCCCTTGTGTCAGTATTTTGTTGAACCACATTTTGCTTTAATTCCAGTCTTCAGTCTGTTGGGATATGTCTCTACTAACTTTGCAGATCTAGACTTTGCAATATTTGGCCACTCTTCCTCGCAAAACTGCTCATAATCCATAACAGGGTATTTTCACCTCCATGCTTTACTGTAGGAATGGTGTTATCTGGATGGTGAGCTGTATTGGATTATATAATTTGGTGTTCAGGCCAAATAATTCAATTTTAGCCTCATCTGACCACCTTAACCACTTGCTGACCAGCCACAGTACATATACTGCGGCAGGTCGGCTCTATTGTGCAAAACAACGTACCTGTACATCGTTTCATGCAATAGATATTATGGGTGCAAGCGTGGGTCTGTCGGACTCGATGTCCGCTGGCCACCTGCGATCGCTCCACAGAGAGGCAGAATGGGGATCTGCCTATGTAAACAAGCCGGATCCCCGTTCTGACAGGGGACAACATGGAGATCTGCTGTTCCTAGTGATCAGGAACAGCGATAAACACAGGAGGTCATCTGCTTGGCATAGGCACCATTCACAAAACAGTTTACATTTTCTCAATGAATTCAAAGTGTTCCTTGAGATGAAGTTTGTGATATCACCACCCCACCTGTCCACCTCCTTCAAACAGATCACGCTTTGCATTCATTAAGAAAAATACAAAGCATTCTCTGAATGGCAGCCATGCTGAGCGAGCGATCCCATGTGCTGCTTGCCACAGGACCTGGAAGACAGAACCGGAATTCACTGTAGTGGTGGGGTGACTGGTACAGTGATTCTCCACTTCCAAAGCAGTCCCTTAGGTCTGACCAGTGGCGGCTTGTGCTAAATGGCAAACTAACGCCAGCCACCTCCCCCCTCCCCCCTCTGGACAGACGATGACTGCAAGCAAACCCTCCCGCCTGGGACACGAACGGCGAACAATCGCTGCAAACCCCCCCGGTGGGAGATAAACAGCGGACGGGGGAAGGCGGCGATCGCCATGAGCCAGCCTATTCTCCTCTCCGTTCTCCTCCGGGCTGAACAGGAATTGTCCTGAGACATGATTGGGAGTCCTAAAACTCCCTGGCCAACCAGGTCTCAGGAGCTGATTCCTGATTGGCCGGGAAGAGAATCAGGAAGACAATAGCGAATGTTCATTCGAGTCCACCCTTTTTTGAACCTTATTAGAGCCTCTGGTGCGTCTAAAAAAAAAACAAAAACCCATTGGGATCCATGCGTCTATCGCCCCACATGTAGATTAAGGGGACGGACGCATGTATAGGGGGGCGCGGGCCGCCACTGGGTCTGCCACATGCATAATTATAATACTCCATACAGAATCAATGTAATTATGCAATACAATCCTTACCTAGAATTCAGCTTTAAAATGAGTATAATGACCCCGTCACTTTTATAATGATGGTCACTTTATCCTCCAGAGAACATAATTTCCTCCCTGAGTCTCAACTATGGAATAAAGTGCTAAATTCCTGCAATGTACTGGGAGCTTTATTTGATGTAACACAGCACATTCATCAGTGCAGTTTTTGGTCACAAACACAGTGGGGTTGATATACTAAAGGCAAATAGACTGTGCATTTTGCAAGTGCAGTTACTCCAGAGCTTAGTAAATGAAGTAAAACTTTACTTTGCAAAGAATACCCAATCACATGCAAGAAAAAAAAAAAAAAGAATTTGTGCTTGCACATGATTGGATGATGGAAGTCAGCAGGGCTTCTGCTCATTTACTAAGCTTTGGAGCAACTGATTTAACAGAGTGCAACTGCACTTTGGAAAGTGCAAAGTCTATTTGCTTTTAGTAATCAACCCCAATATGAGAGGGTCCTGAGCACTGTGGAAGAATATGAATTGCTCTTGGCTGAAATTCTTGAATATTCATAAGATTGTTTCATATAACTGGCGTTGCTTTATTGTGCATTGTATCTTATAAGTTTCTTTTCTTCCTTTTTTAGATTATTTCGCAGCTCACATTACGGCCCCACAATGTCTAAAACACGGGGAAGAGGTGACTCTGACTTGTGATATCACTAAATGTGATCCGGAACCTTTACTGATTACTTGGCTGAAAGAGGACAAAGTTATAAATAAAGATGGAAATATAAAAGACACAAGATATACACATACAGAAACCAGAGATGTACCACACGAGGGTAATGTGCTCAAGTCATCCAGCTCTTTGACGTTCAGGGCGAAGTTTAAAGAGGATCACAAAAGGAAGTACACCTGCAAGGTCTCCTACAATGCAATAGGAAAAATGTTAAAGCCCTGCCATGAGACATTAATTACAGGTAAGAAGCTGAGTCAGTAAATATCTATTTATGAAGACCCTTTGTTATCACAAATTAAAATCTTCTTTGTAACTGATTAGTAACCGAACCTCCACTATTTAGGAAAAATGGGATCTGTGTGTAAGAACTTCTGTCTTCACACAAAAGGGGTCTTGTAAATTCAAAAAGGATCCTTGGTTGGCATACATTGTGCCTTGTCCTGTTCTTGGATTTTTTTTCTTTTAAATGTATCCTAGGTCCAAATTTTTTGAATTAGTTTTTGATAAGGTATAGGAGGGTTGGAATCTCTGTTTTCCTTTTTTTTTGGATGGCTGATCTGGGGAAGTTCACTCACTTTATTTGTCCTGGTTATCATTGTCTCTGTTGAGGTGATGGGAAATACAAAATTTTAAAATGGTCATCAAGACAGAACTAGAGAGGGGGATTTCCTAACACTTCCTGTTGTGTTTACAGGAAATCTTCTCAATGAATCGGCACCGCACAGAGTGATTAGGGTGTTCCCAGGCACTTCTAGCAAACCTATGGTTTTTGCTTTGGATATATTTTACAATTATATCAGTACTTGTAGAACAAAAGGGAGTAAATGCAATACCGCAATAACCAAAGTTGTATTATTTCTTCAAAGCTAACAGTCCCTGGATGGATGCTAACAAAGCGGGGGTTCCTATGTTTTCTCTTTATCATGTATGAGACTGTAGAAAAAGACCATTGAATGTGCTAGTTCAGCTCCAGTATCCTCAGCTCTGTTGTCCCTCAGAAAACATCATTAGTTAGGTCTTTAATAGATTAGCAACTCCCTTTCCAGCTCAGAGGATATAGCCCCCAAGGTCTAGGCTTACTCCCATGATCCCACCACTCAAGACCCTTCTTAACGGTTGCAAACAAGGGATTGACTTTAAATAAAGTAACCAATATTATAGTTCTGACACAGTGCTATGAATAACTCAACAGTTACTGGCAGGTCAGGTCATAGGACAAAGGAAACTCCAGAGCAACGGCAAAATCGAAAAGAGCATAAACTGTAAACTCACACAGATTTAATCACACTCCAGGAAACACATCTCCACAGTTCACAAATAGTGAAAAGCTGATTGATAGGTTATCACAGTGTAGTTCTGAGCAGAGCCAATTACCTGTGGGATCCCTGTGTAAGCTGGAAATCACTGTAGTCGGCACCACTACTCTGGTGATCTTCACTAGCTTCCAGGTCCCATGCTGAGTGGCTGCCCTGCTCTATTGTGAATGCAGGAGATTGCTCGCTTGACACAGGCACTATTCAAAGAATCCTTTGCATGTTCTCAGTGAATGCAAAACATTCTCTGATTGAACGAGAAGACGAGGTTGACACAACTGCTCTCCTCGCCACCTTAGTCAATTGAAGAACACTTTGCATCAATTGAGCATAGCGCATGTGCTGAGCGAACCGCCTCCTGTGTTCACTTTTCAGTAGGACAGCCGCTCAGCACGGGACCCAGAAGCTAGTGGAGATCACTGTAGATGCATGTCTACTACGGTGATTTCCAGCTAATATAGGGATCCCACAGATATGGTATATGCATCGTTACAGTAATCCAAGCTGCACTAATGTAACTATGTAAAAATATGTATACTTGGAATTTTTCTTTTAATGCCATTCTGTAATCTATATCCTGCAACTTTCCTCACACCAGTGGGTGATGTGTAAAACAGCAAAGCACAGAGTACCTACTAAAAAACGTTCCAAATTTTCTGTTTTATATTTGCAGCTCAGCCTGTTGTGGAACAGATCACCTGTGAAAAAGTTGGTCAGCAGATGAAGCTTTCCTGCAAAGTCCACTCTTTCCACCCCGAGACTATAGAGGTTAAATGGTTCAAGGAGAAAGACGAGTTACCTACAACGGACCCTGAATTCAATAATGATGATGACGGTCTGTACAGCACTTCGTCCATTCTGATGTATGTCCCAGAGATGGAGGACAATGGAAAAACATTGAGGTGTCAAGTTGACCACCAGAGTATCCAAAATCCAGAAATTCGTGAATATAAATTGGAAGAGCAGAGTAAGTAGAGCAGGACAGGAGTAGCATGGGAAGGGGGTTGGAGGGCAAATTTCATGTTATTGGGACTTTATTGTTGCCACTCCGTTCAGCTGTAGGGTCCCTCAGAAATAGTCGGAAATTCTAGCTATGGGGGAACATATGACTTCCTTCCTCTACTCTCAATATATAGTCCTCTGGCTTGAGCAGTCAATCACCATGTCCAAACATTGTTAGAAAGTGGCGGGGAAAAAATGTTATCGTTAAACTTCTGTAATTATCATGAATCTGGTTAGAGGTGAAAAATGATGAGAGGGCTTCCCTTAAATTGCTGGTCTAAAAGTACCTGAAATGGAGGATAGGGGGTAAAAGGGCACAGAGTGGCACAAGTGTTTAATGTCTCATCTGCAGATGATGAATTCTGGTAGAAGCTCTGCTGTAGCTTGATTGTGAGATGCTCAGAATGATTAGGATGTCACTGAAGAGCAGAGTGGTCACTACAGAGGTACAGACTGGCACAGCAACTGGCAGGAACACACAGAAAGCTTAAAGCAAAGTCTGAAACAAAGGTTGTCAAGCATGCAGGATAGCAAGTAGTCATGGCCCGAAGACTGGCTGAGGTGACAGCATGGAATCAGCAGAGACAAGCCAAAGTCAGGAACTAGCTAGGTCAGCAACAGAAAGGCAAGTTAAAAGTAGGTCCAAGTGCAGACCTTTGCCTGCATGTTGAAGCATACACATGAGTGTGCCATCTTCTGATGCTATCCTGACAGTAAGCATGGTAAAGGAGTGACAGGGAACTTACAAAGTAATTGGAGTTAGGTCTCCAAAAAGGGAAAAGAGCAGTGTGGGAATGCTACGGAAGTGACTGTATGTGGTGGGCTGGCCTATGACGAATGCCTTTCACTTTGCTCCTAATGGTACTTATTATGTCAGCTAAGACATAGTAATCAAATGTAGGCTTGAAACTTTGATCTGCAGAAGGCAGTGTGCCTCTATTTAATACTGTAGTTTACAGATACAATTACAGTAATAAAAAAATAAATTAACTAAAAAATAAAAAATAAAATTCTTACTTTTTTTCATTTAAACAGTATACTAAATAAATGCCTTCTATGTCCTTTAGAAAAAAATGACACTTATTTAGGAGCAAAAGGTTAATCTCTTTAGATTTCACAGACAGGCAAGTCTGGCCATACACAAGTGGATGGGGTGGCTTCTTAACACTCTCCCGCTTTAATTGAAAAATCAAAGGAGATGAATACTTTACCAGCCCAGGTACCACTAGCAGGCTTCAGGCCTCCTTATGCGACAGTGTCCAGAAGGAGTACTAACAGTTTCAAACAGATTTCACAACACCAAATCCATGCATCACGTCATGTTCCAGCCTCTTTCCTGGCTGAGCCAGGTATATACTAACTTACTTGGGTATAGACCACAGACCGGCAGCTCCAAATCTGTGAAACAACTTTTGCCTAACTCGAGATATTCTACTGTCCTCTCTCTCCCTAGGCTCAACCCTCTAGGGAAGAGGGTGTAGAGGGGCCCTTGGCAAAAAGTTGCCCGCTAAAGGAGACATACTTCTCAAGCAGGCAGTGACTCTATTGCCTCTGGCAGAATCTTTACCATTCAACACTTTTGTGTTGGGTGCCTGCTCACTCACTGTGAGCTGTGGTACCTTCCACTGGCCCATACATATCTGCTGTGTACTGTAGTGACGTAGTAACCAGAGGGAGGAACCAAAGTGTATGGCAAGGAATGCAGGTATCTTGACATATCCAAAAGTCTCTACCTGAAGCATACAGGGGTTGATCTACTAAATAGAATGTTTACAATGTGAGGTAATTTTGCTCAGAGCCTAGTGAATGTGGTGAAATTTCATTTTGCAAAGGATACCCAATCATGTGCAAGGAAAATTTTTTAAAAAATCGTATTTTGCTTGCACATGATTGGATAATGGTGATCAGCAAAGCTTCACCTCATCCAACTTCCCTTGCAAAGAGAACAGCCTATTTACCTGTAGTAACTCAACCCCAGAGAATCACACCCTTCAAACTCAAGCTCCTCTGGTTGACCATTGGGAGCAAAGAAAATACCCACTACTTCCCTGTATCCCATAGGGGTGTGCACATGGTGTGCAGCAGAGATTCCCCCTACTGCCCTGGTGCCCCCCCCCTTCCCCCACAGCGATGCCGGGTTCCCTCCCCTCCTCTCCTCTCCCATCGGCTGTTGCTACGGGGATGTTTTAGCATGAGTGGGGGAAGGGGCTGGTAAATATGTCATTTATCAACCCTTCCCTATCTGAATGAACATGGTGAGTGATCAGTAAAGTGTGTTTGAGCTTCGGAGTGCACACCTTAATGCAATAAGCTGCGCACACCTATGCTGTATCCAATACACTCTCCTTCCTTTCAAGTGACAGGATTGGTGCTTGGTGATTGGCTGCTAAGTTCTGTGCACACTCCAGGTTGCAACTTGGACTAGGGTTCCTTCTCTTTGCTGCAGGTGCTTGAACAGAGTGGAGGGGAAACTAAAGGAAAAGGGGCATGTACAGATGGTGGGGCCACTATTTAAAGTGAGCCTTTTGTTTTGTTCTGCAACTGATATAATACCTAAACTTTGTTTTGTTTTTTTCTCCAGAATCGAATTGACATTAAAATCTGAAAGAGGTAAAAGACTAGTAGACACATTTCAGTGGTGAGAGATGACCACCCATGCCACTAACAGACAACATCTCAGGATGCCTTTCTTAGAATCAAATTCTTTTTATGAAGACATTTTTTTCTTTTGTAAGAGTCTTCGTCACCGGGGGGTTATTTTTGTAGCTTCTTGAACAGTTATTTCTTGGCTTTGCCCAAGGGGAACCATATACAAACCTCGCCAGGAAGAAGCCTGTAATGTTGCTGCCTGGGCACTGGACTCCACATTAGGTGCTTACCTAGGCATGTGATGCCACACATTGATTTACCTCTGCTCTACAGATCCAGTACTGTTGTCCACCTATCTAGCAAAACCCTCTTTCTAAAGGCCTCTTAGGGGGTATGCCCACCAAAGGGGCAATGACTGCTCAGAGGGGGGGATTTTACTCTAGATCCTGTCACTCTCCAAGCTGTATACACAGTGGAGGGTGCAGGGTGCATTTCAGACCACTGCTGCAACAAGTCAGGACATTGCTCTAGAGCAGGCATTACTAAATGGTGGACCACAGTCCAGGTCCGGACTGAGTCACTGTCCAATCCGGACTGCTACAGTTGTACCACTTAGGAGTTGGTTCTTTCCCACTAGCCATCACCGCTGTTGTTCTCACAGCAGAGCAGACAGCGGGAAGCAGGACAGTTCTGGACAGAGGGCAGAAGCTGTCCAAGTAAACTTTTCAAGTTAACAAGTAGGTGATTGGATGCTAGGGTGCAGGGTGGCCATAGCAACCAATCTCCAGCTTGTTAACATAAAAAGCTGTGCAGCTTCCACCTTCCATCCAGGTCTGCTGTGCCTTCCGCCCTGTGTAAGGTAGGACAGTGAACAAAGGGAGGTGATGTGAAGGGGGGCTGAGGACACTACTGCGAACAATGGGGGGTGATATGAAGGGGGTGAGGACATTACTGTGAAAGGGAGGGGTGATGTGAAGGGGAGTGTGATAAGAAGGGGGGCTGAGAACACTGCAGTGAAGGAAGGTGGAGGGGGGGTTTAAGTGAAGGGGGGCTGAGAACAGTACTGTGAAGGGGGGCTGAGGACACTTTATTGAAAGGGGGCCGAAGAAATTGTAGTGAAGGGTGGACTGTGATGTGCAGGGACAACTGAGGACACTGATGTAAGTACAGAATTGTGATTTAAGAGGGAAGGGGAGGCTGTGAAGACTATGAGCCATCAGGCAAACATGTGATATAGGTAAGCCTTATTATAGGGAGTTTACTCCCACTTTATATAGCACGCCTTCCCGCTACATATACTAACATTTGCTGTACGCCCCACGGCTATAGCTTTGTGCCTTATGGGTGAAGCACAGGTTCACTTTACAACTGTCACAGTGGGGCTACATACAGGTTATTTTTATAGAGACATCAGGGATCAATTATGTAGCAGAGATAGATGAAGGACACAGACTCCCTGACCTTTATCTGAGCTCTAAGGATCTCAGGGCTCTGAGGATGTAGGCTAAATAACGCTGGGCATCATTCAACATGGAAGAGACTATATTACCAAAAGTATTGGGACACCTTCCTTTACACGCATATGAACTGTAATGGCATCCCGGTCTTAGTCCATAGGGTTCAATATTGAGATTGCCCACCCTTTGCGGCTATAACAGCTTCAACTCTTCTAGGAAGGCTGTCCACAAGGTTTAGGAGTGTGTCTATGGGAATGTTTGACTGTTCTTCCAGAAGAGCATTTGTAAGGTCAGAGACTGATATTGGACAAGAAGGCCTGGCTCGCAATCTCCGCTCCAATTCATCCCAAAGGTGTTCTATCAGGTTGAGGTCAAGACTCTGTGCAGGCCAATCAAGTTCCTCCACCCCAAAATCTCTCATCCATGTCTTTATGAACCTTGCTTTGTGCACTGGTCCAAATCATTTGGTGGAGAGGGGATTATAGTGTTGGGTTGTTTTTCAGGGGTTGGGCTTGGCCCCTTAGTTCCAGTGAAGGGAACTCTTAAGGCTTCAGCATACCAAGATGTTATGGACAATTTTATGCTGCCAAGTTTGTGGGAACAGTTTGGGGATGGCCCCTTCCTGTTCCAACATGACTGCCCACCAGTGCACAAAGCAAGGTTCATAAAGACATGGGTCTGACCTCAACCCGATAGAACACTGTTGGGATAAATTAGAGCGGAGACTGTGAGCCAGGCCTTCTCATCCAACATCAGTGCCTGACCTCACAAATGTGCTTCTGGAAGAATGGTCAAACATTCCCATAGACACACTCCTAAACCCTGTGGACGGCCTTCCAAGAAGAGTTGAACCTGTTATAGCTGCAAAGGGCGGGCCAACTCAATATTGAACCCTGCGGACTAATGCCCCGTACACACGGTCGGATTTTCCGATGGAAAATGTCCGATCGGAGCGTGTTGTCGGAAATTCCGACCGTGTGTAGGCTCCATCGGACATTTTCCATCGGATTTTCCGACACACAAAGTTGGACAGCAGGAGATAAAATTTTCTGACAACAAAATCCGTTGTCGGAAATTCCCATCGTGTGTACACAAATCCGACGGACAAAGTGCCACGCATGCTCAGAATAAATAAAGAGATAAAAGCTATTGGCCACTGCCCCGTTTATAGTCCCGACGTACGTGTTTTACGTCACCGCGTTTAGAACGATCGGATTTTCCGACAATTTTGTGTGACCGTGTGTATGCAAGACAAATTTGAGCCAACATCCGACGGAAAAAATCCTAGGATTTTGTTGTCGGAATGTCCGAACAAAGTCCGACCGTGTGTACGGGGCATAAGACTGGGATGCCATTAAAGCTCATGTGCGTGTAAAGGCAGGCGTCCCAATACTTTTGATAATATGTTGTATATACCCAGCCTGAGTTCTGGAGTCAGGCTTGGCGCTCTGAGCCCACTAAAACTCAGAGCATATTATCATTGATTTGTCTTCTTGGCACATTGATGGCAGTGCCAAAGGTTCTTGGCTCACCATCTTCCCTAAGCCTGAGATTTCTGCCGCTGCAGTCAGATGTCAATGGCAAAGGAGAAGGCCGGGAAGCGATTGTTCTCCGATCCCTTCTTACTCTCCATCGTGAAAGTAGCAGCTCAGGCCCTGGGATCACAAGTCTGAACACAGAAAAAGCCTTCAACTTTTTTTATATATGAGATGTAGGAATAATACCATATCAGTGTTGTGTTTACAGCAGCTGCAAAAGAAGCTTTTAAACAACATGGAGATAAAAAAAAAACATGGCAGCTGTGCAATTTGAAGGGGAAGTTATGCACTTGTATTACCTGCGACTTCATTAAATGCAACGCTGAGATATGGCGAGCAATACCAGCCTTGAAATAGGATTTCAAATGTTGCAAGTCATGAACACTTAACTATATGCAGTATGAAGTATATATATTAACCATTTTTTTTTTGTACAAGAGTTGATAAAAACTATAGTCTTAATGAGATGTACAAAATGGGGTAAATTACTTGCAATCAATTAAATCTTGTCCCTGGAGTGTTAATCTACAGGGAAACCTATGTACTGAAAAAAAGGTTTTGCAAAGGGTATTGCAGAGATTCTTTGAAAAGAAATAATGAAACGGGGCGCCACCATCTGAGTGTAGGCTTGCCCCTTAAACCTTTCCAATGGTTTGCCAATAAAGTCGGACACTCAGATGGTGGCGCCCCCTGTTTCTTTTTTATCCAACTCTGCCAGAGGAGCTGCAGCCATTTATAGGAGTGATATGTGTATTATGGACTAATTTATGGACCTTATAATGAGACTATTTTGCTGCTCATTTTAACAGTAAATAGGTTTTTTTTTAAAGATATTAAAGTTGACAATGCCACAGTGCATGGACATTAGATTGTACACAGGGCTTTTTTTCAGCAGGAACGTGGGGGAACGCAGTTCCGGCACCTCCAGCAATGAATGTATGTAATGGCAAGGAGTACTGGGGTGTGCTGGAGGGTCTATTGATGCTTGCTGCTGAGAGATCTATTGTCACTGGTGGGGATTTATTTTTGCTTGGAGGTCTCTTGTTGCTGGGTAGATTTATTTTTCCTAGTGGGGGGGGGGGTCTTATATTTTTAGGGGGGAGCAATTGTTTCTGGGAGGGATCTACTGTTGAGGGAGAGGTCTATTGTTGCTGCATCCTGGAGGGTCTATTGATGCAGTCTGCTGAATACTGAATATTACAAATGCATTTCACATATGTCCTGAAGAAGTGGAATAATTATATAAAGCATGTTGATTGTTTTCTATGAAATGAAACATTTACAGTGTATCAATATATAAAGCGCAAGTGATCAAATAAGCATAATCTACACCTAATGTGTACCTGGGGTGTTTTTTGCAATGAATGTCTTTGTTTATTTTGTACAAATAAATGTATTTTTTATATTTATATATATTTGTGTGTTTTAAATTCTTGATTGCTACAACTTAAAAGAGTTATAAAGTCAGAAGGTTTTTTTCTATGCATTAAGATAAAAAATCTTTTGAGTGTAGCAGCCCCCCCCCCCCCAGCACCCCTTAATTACTTACCTGAGCCCCATCTCTCTCCAGCGATATCCACGAATGTCTAACCCGTTTGGGACACTGCAACTGATTGGCTAAGACACAGCAGTGGCGCCATTGGCTCCAAGTCAGCCAATTAGGGGAGAAAGGGGGCGTGGTCAGGGCGGGGCTCCGTGTTTGACTGGACACACGGAGCTGTGACTCGGCTCAGGTGCCCCCATAGAAAGCTGCTGGCTGCGGGGCCACTTGATAGGAGGAGGGGCCAGGAGCAGCAAAGAGGGGCCTGAGAAGAGGAGGATCCGGGCTGCTTTGTGCAAAACAAACTGCACAGAGGAGGTAAGTATAACACAGCAGACTTTACAATCACTTTAAAGCCCCCTTGATACGTTTCGTTGCTATATACTCTTGGCATGATAGCACTTGAAGATATACACTGGAGATCAAAATTAAAGAAAACTTTATGAACACTTGATTTTTTCAGAAATAATGGTAATCTTCATTGCTGAACATTTGGTGGAATTTTTATTGTGGCCATGCCATGCTAATAGAACAGTGTTTACACCTTTATTTTGTGGAAAACACATTGATGAAAATTAGGGAACAGCAATGACTGTAGCACGGAGAAAGATTACAACAAAAATTTCTTAAGATTACAACAGGCAACAATTAGTAGGAGGTGGGGGGGGGGGCTTGCTTTGAATGATTTCAACACATCTGCTTTGCAGAGGACATCACTAGTCTCTCACATGGCTCTGGTGTGATTTTGTTAATTTCTAAGAAACCTAAGGACAATAAAGCATTGGCCTCCATTTTAAAAGTAATGTCACTGGAACAGTTCCTGCGAATCCGCAGGTACTGACTATAAGGGATGGAATTGATTAGAGGTCTGGGGTGAAAACTGGAAGAGTGTAGAATGGTGTTCCCCGCTGTTGGTTTATGGAAAAGAGTACTTGAAAGTGTCCCATCCAAATCCTTGGAAATAACAATATCCAGGAAAGGTAGGGATGTAGGATCTG
Organism: Aquarana catesbeiana; assembly: GCF_042186555.1. Lineage (NCBI taxonomy): Eukaryota > Metazoa > Chordata > Amphibia > Anura > Ranidae > Aquarana > Aquarana catesbeiana. The sequence continues at coordinate 26,164,733 of NC_133334.1, forward strand.
AATTTAGTGTGAATGTCAAATTGAATTCATTAGAATTCATGGCCTTCAAACAATGGTGGAGGCTCTCCAACATGCCATCCCACACGACAAAGATATCATCAATATACCTATGCCATAAGGTAATATCGCTAGAGAATTCCAGAGAGTCATCAGACGATAGGAACCCTCGTTCCCACTCCCACAGGTACAGGTTGGCATAGGACGGGGCACAGCATGTCCCCATTGCCACCCCCTACACCTGGAGGAAGTGGGAACCCTGGCATTCAAAAACATTATGAGTGAGTATAAAATCAAGCACAGTAGCTATAAACTCATTGAAATTTTTTTTAAAAGACATGGAGTGGGACTTTACATGTGCCTAAGTGCAGTGTAAATAATAATTTATAACACAATTAAAAAAAAAAAAGAAATATAGAGATACTTTATTTATCATGCTTGGATGAAAATATTTAAAACATGTTAAAAACATGTTACAATCTGAAAGAGAGTACATTTTACTGTTTCATTGGTCCACGTTGTGCGAGTCCTGTACCTTCAAGTACCATCACTACGGCATAACCAGTGCTGTAGTGATGGTACTTGAAGGTAAGTAGAGTGTGTCAGACCGCTGTGTCCCGGGATTTAGGCCAGGCGCAGCAGGACAGAGGATTTAAATTGAATCCAAATAGAAAAACTTTAAAGCTAAAAAAGAGGAGATTGGAGAGAAAGAAGCTGGTCTTTAGAATGGCAAAAAGTGTATCTAGTTTACAATTAATTGTAAACTAGATACACTTTTTGCCATTCAAAAGACTGGCTTCTTTCTCTCCAGTCTCCTCTTTTTTAGCTTTAAAGTTTTTCTATTTGGATTCAATTTAAATCCTCTGTCCTGCTGCGTCAATATACCTATGCCATACCTTATGGCATAGATATATTGATGATATCTTTGTCGTGTGGGATGGCATGCCTCCACCATTGTTTGAAGGCCATGAATTCTAATGAATTCAATTTGACATTCACACTAAATTCAGATCCTACATCCCTACCTTTCCTGGATATTGTTATTTCCAAGGATTCGGATGGGACACTTTCAAGTACTCTTTTCCATAAACCAACAGCGGGGAACACCATTCTACACTCTTCCAGTTTTCATCCCAGACCTCTAATCAATTCCATCCCTTATAGTCAGTACCTGCGGATTCGCAATTAATTGTAAACTAGATACACTTTTTGCCATTCTAAAGACTGGCTTCTTTCTCTCCAGTCTCCTCTTTTTTAGCTTTGAAAGTTTTTCTATTTGGATTCAATTTAAATTCTCTGTCCTGCTGCGCCTGGCCTAAATCCCGGGACACAGCAGTCTGACACACTCTACTTACCTTCAAGTACCGTCACTACGGCACTGTTTATCCGTGCCCAAAGCTTGCAACTGTATACACTTTTTTGTTCTGTACCCTAGGTAAGACACCATCTTCATTTACATATACTCTACTTCCCCCTTCCTCTTCCCTCTTTTTCTCCTCTCCTTCCCCCTGTTTCCCTTTGCCTTCCCTCCCCTGCTCCCCTCTTTCTCTCCCCCTTTCCCTCCTTTCCTTCCCCCCTCCTTCTCTCTTCTCTCCCCATCCCTTTTCTTCAGCACTTGCTTCTTTCCCCCCATTCCCTTTTTTGCCCACTTTCCCCTTATTCCACTCTTTTTCTTCTTCCCACTTTCCCTCTTCCTCCCCCCTCTCCCCCTATCTTCTCTATCTTCCCTTCCCCTACCCTCACTCCCCTCCCTCCTTTCCTACTCCCTCACCCTTTCCCCTTCTTCCCTCCCCCCCTCTCCTTCCCTCTTATCCTTCTTTCCCCTTTCCCTTCCCTTTCTCGATCATTTCCCCTTTTTCCCTCCCCTCTCTTCTTCCCACCTCTTTTCACACCTCTCTCTTTCCCCCCACATTTTCCTTTCCCTCCCCAACATTGTTACACTATGCCAACACCCTCCTTTACATTTTTCAATAGCACCTACTTCAACACACGTTCACAATATTACTTCTCACACAGAGAGGTCTGCCCTGAGCTTCCTCTGGGGGGACTTGGCGGGGTATCCCCACGGGCTCCCCAGGCTCACTGTTCCTCCTGGACCGACACACTGTCCATACAACCTGAAGGTAAGCAATAAATTAATACATTTAGTATTAATAAACTCAACCTTTGTACGCATAACTGGAGTACCCGTCTTTCTCTCCCTCTCCTTCTATGGAATACTCCAGGGTGGAAACTGGTTAAAATCAATGTGAATATCCAATCCAATATCTATCCAATATATCAATTATGATTTACACCCAAAATTAAAATAATTCTCAATTCTCCACCCCAAAACAAATTAAAATACAATAAACATCCCATATAAATGTCACTTTGCATATTGTACAAATAACAAAGTGTTTCTCAAGGCGGTCTTCAATCCATGCAGCTCCAGCCATAGACTGAAGATACTCCAAAGTGCTCCACCACGATGTAAACTCCACTCCAACAAACACACTTGTGCTCTCAGTAATAGCAAACAAACACTCTTGCCCATTCATGTAATGGCCAGGTGATTGATGACTCAAGGGATAGTGATATCCCTCAATAGGGGATATCCTAGTAGTCACAGAAAAGATAAAAATAAAAGGGCGCACCAGCCTTGTGCATTATCCCAAGATAATTTATTAATAAAAAAATTCAGAAAAATACCACTCACAAACGTGATGAATAAAAAGCTTGCGAAGACCACTTGGATGTGGCATTCAATTCCAAAACCTGATAGTCTCCAGAAAGCAGCGAAGAGGAGGACCTCAGAACCACTGCTGGCTGACGTGTTTCGAATGAGTACCTTCTTCCTCAGAGCCACTGGAGACTGTCGGTTCTATGATTGACTGCCACATCCAAGTGGTCTTCCCAAGCTTTTTATTCATCACATGTTTGTGAGTAGCATTTTACTGAATTTTTTTATGAATAAATTATCTTGGGATAATGCACAATGCTGGTGCGCCCTTTTCTTTTTATCTATTTTTATTAACAGTAGTGCTCTCGTCTGGTTACAAGGGACCTCGTTGCTTATAGGTTATAACAACACTTTTTTCCCCATCAAGGGTTATAGAGACAAAGTCCAGGCTGGTCAACAAACAATCCTTTCCTATAAAGATAGCAAACATTTCTGGCTTTGTCTCCCCAGGTAATAACATATAATTAGGATAAAACAGAAAGAACGCATTCTGTAGATTATTTAAAACTAATATAAAAACACTCAAATTTTTAAAACCAGTGTAAGCTTCAATATAAAGCATCGTTATGTAGTATACACATGGTATCAAACCACTCCTGTACCGATCTACCCCTTACCGCTCACTGTCCCCGTTACATGGAATCCCTCAACCAAAGATGGTAGTGTGATGACATCACCTAGTAGCTCTGCACTGTGTGTCTTTTATCATTAAGACTTCATTGGAACGACCCCTAACAATGTAACGCGTATCAATGTAATATGTAGGACCCCTAATGAACTTTTATCGACATAACACGTAAGACCACTGGTGAAGTCTTAACAGCCTAATGCGTAGGGCCATGGTTTGTCTCAACAATATAACACGTAGGGCGGAGCCTCTAGGTCAGTGGTTCTCAATCTGGGGGGTCTGGACCCCCTCAGGGGTCGAATGATGATTTACCAGGGGTCACCAAATCCTGGGCTGTTCCTAAAGCCTGCACCATTCCCTCTGCCTTTTTGCGGCCGCCCACTGGAGCCTGCGGCCACCCATTCAGCCCACGGCTGCCCACTCAGCCTCTTCGCATTCAGTTAACAGAATGGGCGGGGGGCAGAAACTAGAGGTCAGCTGACTGGTGAGGAAGGTGAAGTGGGAGGGGCTTGAGGAGACCCTATCTCCTGATTTCGGCATAGGTGTCACTGCTATGAGACACCACAAAGTCAGAGACACAGTGAAGCAAGGGACACAGTGAGTAACACTACCCGTGATTATAGTTGCCATTAAAAGTTCCCACTACAGTTCTCAGATAAGCAGATGACCCTGATCAAGAGCACCTAAGTTGGCTGATCAGAATCCCCCCCAGCACTGCCACTCATCCCATTCCCCCCACCCCACCAAGGAGTAAGAGAAAGAATAAAAATAAAGAATACATGGAAGGGGGAGGTAAAGAGGGGGAGCAGCAAAGAAAAAGGGAGAGAAAGAATAAGAGAAAGAACAAGAAAGACGGCTAGAGAGAGGGATGGGGAAAAAAAAACAAGAAATTAGGATTTTAATACTGTACGAGTGGAAGTGACTCAGGGAGTGCTAAATGTCTGTGGGTTAAGGGCGCAAATTACTTGTCTTGCCTTGGGTGCTGACAACCCACGCTACGAAAATAATTTTACTGTTTGGGGTTCCCACAACTTGGGAAATTTTATCAAGGGGTCGCGATACTAGAAAGGTTGAGAACCACTGCTCTAGGTAATGTCACCTAGAGGCTCTGCCCTAGGTGTTACATTGTTGTGACCCACCATCCCTGGTGTGGGGATTCCATGTGACGGGGACGGGACAGTGCATTGTTTGCCCCCCCCTCCCCAAATATACCACCAGCCGCCACTGGTCTCATATATGCAAATTCAAGATCATGTATTTACAAATCAAAGAAGTACAGGTGGTTGTAAAGAAACCAAGGGGTACGGGGTAGCAATGCAGGTGAGAGGCACCAAAAATTACATAGAAAAAACGTTATGTCAAGAAGTATAATGAAACACTGTTGTTTTTGCGAGAGGAGTATGCTGACGGCATCACAAGCTGTCGTAGATGAACAATGTTAATTGACACAAGGGATGGACACAAGGTCTCTGAACGATAAATGACTAAAAGAGAAATAAAAAGCCAAAAAGAAGAAGGGAGCAAGGAAAGAATACACTCCAACAAGGCTATTAGGTAGTGGTGGCAGAGCCACCTTCAGCCCAAGTAAAGAACTCTGAAGAGTAGCGGAACACAGACCAGACCAGACCACAGAAGAACAGTTTTTCAGCTTCCTGAGCCAGCAAACGTTGCAGATCTCTTATACGGTCCACCTCAATCGCCCAGTCCTCAAGGGAGGGCGTAGTCGTCAATATCTAATGGCGGGGAATAACTACCCTAGCCGCAGCCAGGAAGTGTCGCAGGATGCCTTTCTTTACACATTTGAAAGATCCAGGAAACATAGACAAGAGGACCACCTCAGGTGAGGGCTGGATAGAGGTCGCCATCAGCTCAGAGTACAGGTCAAAGATTTGTTGCCAAAATCTCTTTACAGGGGGCAAGCCCACCAGATGTGTAGCATGGTGCCTCTGGATACAAGACAGTGCCAACAAGTGTCTGGTGAGGAAGGGTTAAAGCATCGCATGGGCATGTTTTTGTTGTTTTATTGGGGAAAACAACTTGGATGGGGTATAGAGATTATGGGATGCACAACTTTACTTGAAGGTCAATGATGGGGACAACTTCCTTCTCTATGTAATCCAGAAAAATGAACAGAAACAGTCTCTATGAACTTGACAAGGAAATCCCCCTTTATGGGAGCTTTGGGTCCCCGGAGTAGAACTTTAGCAAAGGAGCCCAATGTCCACTTTTCATGAAGTGGTTAAAAACATATAAAAACCGTGCAACAAAAACACACTGAAAGCCACACTAGGGTTGCCACCTGTCTGGGCTTCACCCAGACAGTCCGGGTTTTGAGACCACCTGAAACCCAGACACAATATTCAGAATGGACTGTGGCTCCAAAAGTAGCCAAGTACCACAACTGCCGAGTGCATAGGTGTGCACGTGGGCCCCATCCCCATACACGGACAGGAGAGAAGAGAAGGCTTGATCTGCTCCTCCTTCATTCGCCTCTACCCTTCTGTCTGCCTACCCACACACCAATGCCCGGCGTTCTGGGCCTCAGGAAAGGGATGTGTGGGCTGGACGTTTCAAGCTCATCAACCAGCAGATACATCATGGAAGAAAGGTGTCAATGCCTGAGCCTCCATCCTTGGGTGAATGAGCTCACCATCAAATGTCTGTGACTGAAGTCTCCCCCTCCTCCCTCCCTTCTCTCTCCTGTCTCCAAGCGAGTGAGTACACTTATGTAAGGGTAAATCAAAATGTAGGGGTGCCCTGTGGACTCTGATGTAGGGGGGCTTTGAGAACCCTAATTTAAAGTGGGAATGCTGGGAACTCTGATGTAAGTGGGAGGTTTGGTGAGCAGAAACCCCCTTACATCAGAGTTCTCCTTTACACCAGAGTCCACAGTGTCCCCCCTTAAAAATAAAATTTTGCAGTGCGTGGCTAAAGTGTTCGGGTTTGGCTTGAAGAAAAGGTGGCAACCCTAAGCAGCACTGGTGCGAACCTAGGCTAACTATCTATCTTGGTTGCAATGCAGATGAGAAAAGTAAAATGTATTCCCGTCTCTTGCAGCAGCTAGAAGTCTGTGTTATGCCGCGTACACACGAGCGGACTTTACGGCAGACTTGGTCCGGCGGACTGGAGTCCGTCAGATAATTCGATCGTGTGTGGGCTCCAGCGGACTTTTTTTCCCAAAAGTCCGACGGACCTAGAAATGAAACATGTTTCAAATCTTTCCAACGGACTCGAGTCCGGTCCCAAAGTCCGCTCGTCTGTATGCTAGTCCGATGGACAAAACCGACGCTAGGGCAGCTATTGGCTACTGGCTATGAACTTCCTTGTTTTAGTCCGGTCGTACGTCATCACGTACGAATCCGGCGGACTTTGGTTGATCATGTGTAGGCAAGTCCGTTCACTCGAAAAGTCAGTCGAAAAGTCCGCTCGTGTGTGCGCGGCATAAAACTCAGAGCTACTGACGTGTGCCGTACATCAGTGGCAGCAAAAAGGTTATACAAGTAAAAAGCACTTCAAATGGTAAGCAGCAATGTATTCTGTGTGAATGGGAACATGTGCAAAAGTGGAAATACACTTTAACCACTTGATATCCGCGCTGTAGCCGAATGATGGCTACAGTGCGGACCTGAATTCCCGGGAGGCCGTCATATGATGGCCTCCCCTGTGCACGCGCCCCGCGGGCGCCCTACAGGACGCGTGTGGAGCGCGCTGTGATCACGAGTCACTGAGACACGGGTGATCACCGATCCAAGTAAGGGGCCGGTCCCGGCCTCTTACCATGTGATCAGCTGTCAGCCAATGACAGCTGATCACATGATCAAAACAAAAGCTCTGTGATCGTTTTTTTTTTTTCCCGGCTCACCAGCAAGGGACATCGGTCCCGAAGAGGAGGAGGCAGTAATGTCTCAATTGTGCCTCAATTGTGCCACCAGTACCCCCTGCCAGTGCCACCTGACATTGCATCATCACAGTGCCCACCAGTGCCACGTATCAATGCCCATGAGTGCCACCTATCAATGCACACCATTGCCACCTAACAATGCCCCCCAGTGGTGCCAATCAGTGCCACCTAGCAGTGTTGCAGATCAATGTACCAGATCAGTGCCCATTATTGCCACCAATCAGTGCCCATCACTGCCACCCATCTGTGCCCATCACTGCCACCTATCAGTGCCCATCACTGCCGCCTCATCAGCGTACATCAATGAAGGAGGAAAATTAGACTTTTTAAAATTTTATAACAAAAAAAAAATGTTTTTTTAAAAATTCGGTCTTTTTAAATTTTTTTAACAAAAAATAAAAACCACAGGAGGTGATCAAATACCACCAAAAGAAAGCTCTATTTGTGGGGAAAAAATGATAAAAATGTCATTTGGGTACAGTGTTGTATGACTTCACAATTGTCATTCAAAGTGCATCAGCACTGAAAGCTGAAAATTGGTCTGGATAGGAGGGGGGTTTAAGTGCCCAGTAAGCAAGTGGTTAAATACTTCTTGCTGAGACTGCAGTACTTGTATGTGACGGTAGATAGCAGCAGACTTCATATTCCGCCCTGTAAAAAAAAGTGAAAATGAAAGAAGTTTAGTGGTGGTGAAGTCGGAGAACTCCGGGTGGGGTCCTCTCAATTGAAATGGGCCTCAGGAGAAATATCTAAACAAGATGTGTCCCGGGGGAAAGTTTCTAGTATGGAACGCAATGATAGCGCTAATTCTAATCAGCTTTCCCTTCCTGGGCTATACACAGACAGGTGAGTGTCTCTTTGCATGTCGGGGTGAGCAAAGGGTTAATGGTTAGAGTGTGACTACGGTGAGATAGGCGGGCTGACATATTCTTCTGTAGTGTTCCATGTTCTACTTTATAACGGTATGTTAGACTTAATGCACAGTGCAGCTCAAAGAAGCTTCTCCTACAGGTGTCTGAGCTTTTATTTTTTTTTCTGCCTGTTAACTCCCCTCCATGTCTATAGGCACTACCGGCCAGGGATCTCCAAACTTTCTAAACAAAGAGCCGGCTTATTAAACATGTGCGATTAGTTTTGTACGAATCGGAAATTCGTACGAATTTCCGAAAATTCGTACATTCGTGAGGATCCGAAATACGAATTTTTATGCATGCGAATTTTGTACGAAATTTCGTTTACGAACTTCTGATTAATTTATCATAACGAACTTTCGTTATTGTTACGAAAGGTTAACGAAACTAAAAGTTAAATACCCAGGAAGTCAATACACAGCACAGGGATGGGGGGAGCCCCTCATAATGAGCACAGCACAGGGATGGGGGAGCCCCTCATAATGAGCAGATCACAGGGATGGGGGGAGCCCCTCATAATGAGCACAGCACAGGGATGGTGGGAGCCCCTCATAATGAGCACAGCACAGGGATGGTGGGAGCCCCTCATAATGAGCACAACACAGGGATGGTGGGAGCCCCTCATAATGAGCACAGCACAGGGATGGTGGGAGCCCCTCATAATGAGCACAGCACAGGGATGGTGGGAGCCCCTCATAATGAGCACAGCACAGGGATGGTGGGAGCCCCTCATAATGAGCACAGCACAGGGATGGTGGGAGCCCCTCATAATGAGCACAGCACAGGGATGGGGGGAGCCCCTTATAATGAGCACAGCACAGGGATGGGGGGAGCCCCTCATAATGAGCACAGCACAGGGATGGTGGGAGCCCCTCATAATGAGCACAGCACAGGGATGGTGGGAGCCCCTTATAATGAGCACAGCACAGGGATGGGGGGAGCCCCTCATAATGAGCACAGCACAGGGATGGTGGGAGCCCCTCATAATGAGCACAGCACAGGGATGGTGGGAGCCCCTCATAATGAGCACAGCACAGGGATGGTGGGAGCCCCTCATAATAAGCACAGAACAGGGATGGGGGGAGCCCCTCATAATAAGCACAGAACAGGGATGGTGGGAGCCCCTCATAATGATAAATTTATCATAACGAACTTTCGTTATTGTTACAAAAAGTTTACGAACCTAACGGAAATTCGTATTTCGTACGAATCCGAATTGAATTTCGCACACGAATTACGTATTAATACGAAACTAAACAAATTTATTGACGGCGCACATGTCTACGGTTTATTGTCCTTCAGGCTTTAGGGGGGAGGGGCGAACTGTGACCAGCGGGAGTGGAAATTTTCCTGGCATCGGTGGGAGTAAACATTGTCATGTTTGGCATTAGCGGGGGGAATAATGCCCCATCGCTGGTATCACTGGGAGAAATAGTGGCCCATCATTGGGTGTCAGTTGGCAGAATAGTGTTTGGTATCAGTTGGAGGAAACGTGCCCCAAAGGCCAGATAAAGGCAAGCAAAGGGCCACATCTGGCCCCAGGGCCGCAGTTTGGAGACCACTGCTATAGGCATTTTCAGGTGTTTAGTGGCAGGGGAGTTTACAGGCAGAAAAAAAAAACAGCTTCTTTTATATGCGCGTTAACACGCGTTCCTACATCCAGTGTTAATGCATTCTATTGACCAAAACAGAAAGTGAGCAGAAATCCCTCCAAAGTGAGCTCTTGTTTTGTTTGTGTCTGTATGTGGGCATGTGTGGGGTGGGGCAGGATCTTTAATTTATTAGTCAGTTGTCAGTTAAAGTGACGTAGTGCCGTATTGCAAAAAATGGCCTGGTCATTAACAGGGTAAATCCTTCCAGGACTGAAGGGGTTAATCTTTCATTTTTTTAACCTCTTTAACCACTTACTGGTCAGGCCTTTCTCTGACATTTGTTGTTTACATGTAAAAATCAGTATTTTTTTGCTAGAAAATTACTTTAACCCCCCCCAAAACATTATTTATATATATATATATATATATATATATATATATATATATATATATATATATATATTTTAGCAGAGACCCTAGAGAATAAAATGGCAGTCATTCCAATATTTTATGTCACACAGTATTTGCAATTTTTTGTATTTTATGTCACACTGTATTTGCAATTTTTTGAGAAAAAATATAATTTAATGAATTGAAAGAAAAACAAAACAGCAAAGTTAGCCCAATTTTTTGTATAATGTAAAAGATGATGTTACGCCGAGTAAACAGATTGTCAGGTCACCTTGAGGCTGGGTGACAGATGCACACCGTTGGGATCAGGAGTGCACCACAAGGTAGTGGACCCTACGGCTGACTGCTGCGGATGGGAATCCGGGTGGTAAGGAAGGCAGGGCCGCTGGGACACCAACACTGATCCCACCGGGGTTAGAGCGTAAGATTCCCTGGGGCGCGGAGTCTAAGAGCCAGCAGGTGTTCACCAGAGCCTCTGATGGTGAGGATGGACTGGGCTGCAACTGGCTCCAGGTCGCGGCCCCCAGGGTCCCCCAGCTCACACCCACAGTAGGCAACAGGAGGATAGGGATAGTAAAGGAATAAGCCAAGGTCAGGGCCACAAGCAGACAAGGACAACAGAGTTCACGCCAAGATTCAGGGTCACAGGCAAACAGGGATAGTCGAGTTCAAGCCAAAAGGTCAGGGTCACAAGCAGACAGGAATAGTTGAGAACATGCCAAAGTCGGTAACAGAAACAACCGTAGAGCACACGGCAGGCAGGAACAGGAAGCCAAACACACACAGGTTGATCAGCAGGGCTGGCCTGCCGTGCAGAGATTAATATAGAGTTCTCTGATAGGAGCTGGGGTGGAGCCATGCTAGAGGAGAGTTAATAAAAGCAGTCAGGTGAGAGGCAGCTGGTCTTTGGAGATGAACACATGGAAACAGGTATGCTGACAAACAGACTCTATTGCATAACCATGACACAGATACTTAACATGTCCTAGATAGCAAGCAATTGTGCTGCAAGTTTGAAAATGACTTGCTAAGCTATTGCTAGAGTTGCCAGGCTTCACAAGTTTGTTACACATGTAGCAATGGTAGATTTCTAATCTACCGCTTATATGTAAATTTAGTGGATCATCTGTGCTGTACATAGTTCAAATTTAATCTATGGCTAAATTAGCCTCTGTTCCAGCATTGGCTGTGTTGCGTGCAGTTCCGCACTGTTGCCTGTAGGTGTCGTTGTCACCATAGGTCAGTGTTGGAAAGCAACAAGCTGAAGTATATTGAGTGCCCTTCTTCTCGGAGGCAACTCGGCAGAGGTGGTCCGCTGCTGTGCATTCTGGGAGAAGGTAATTAAGGGGCAGACACCATTTTTCTTTCTTTCACCTGCTGGCCCTCCTGGTCTAAAGGTATGTGACGGGGAGTTCTATCTCGTGGCCTTCCAGGCCGGAGGGTTGCGTTGCTGCAGCCGTGCGAGTGGGCCCAGAAGCCTGTCTGGGGCCTACTACTACAGAGATGGTCCTGTGCTGTCTGTCCTGCGGGAAGAAGCCGGACGGACAATTGAGAAGACCCAGGGGAGGACCCGTCTTTGGAGATGACCAAGCGGAATGCTGGTGTCTCAATAGGGGCCTGGTGACTCGATTGGAGGTAATCTAACCTACCACACAAGTACTGCCGGGTCGGCTTAAAGGTTCTGGTACTGTGTTGCTGTTCATCTAAAACTACTACATCCTGTGGCAGAGGATCGTACAGTTACATCGTTCTTCTCAAGTCTGTGGCAGAGACTTTTCTTTTGTGCGTGCTACGTTCCAGCTGCTAGGTCAGTGAGAGAGATCTATCCGGGCGGGCAAAGATTTAATCTTGGACTGAAGGTATATTCGTCCCAAGATTTAAAGTCCTCAGTGATATAAAGAAAAAGGTATTTGAACTTCCCTGCAGCTCTTCTACCTCTTTCCTGCTACTTCAAGTTACTTCCTATTAAAGCATTGAAAAAGTACTAAAGTGACTGGTGCCTACATCGTCAGAGACAAAGCTCAACATGGACTCTAAGTTCTGATATTGGTGAAACTAAAGGTAAAAAAGTGACGAAAACAGCCCGATCAAAATCAGCAGCTCCTAAAGGAATTATTGCTACACACAATTGCAGCAAGTCCGCATGACTCCAGATCAACATTCTTTGCAAACATTCTGCAAGTCTGCTGCAAGTTCTGGTTCATTTATGATGTGCAATAGTCATCCCACCACAGGGGGGCACTGTGGCTGAATAAGGGACGCGTGGATTCCAATGGGGGGGGGTTGTAAGCACGTGATTAGAGCCAGAGGCTCTAATAGGCTTCAAAATAGGGTGGGCTTGGGGCGCAGGGCACTGCGCCCTGAGCCCACCCAGTTGTGTGACAATAGTGAATATTCACTATTGTCACACTGATCCTCCTCCCGGCCAATCAGGAAACGGGTCCTGAGACCCATCACCCGATGGCTGAAAGTACAGGCAATCCTATTGGACACCTAGGAGGAGGGAGGAGACGCACGGCAGAAGCCGCTGTGATGCAGAGGAGGAGGTAGATTCCGCCCATAGGAGCACTACCCACCCTTGACCTAAATGGGGCAAGTGTGGGGCTGAATGACCGACTGCTTGCAAGTGGGATGGGGAGTGGGGGTGGGTTGACCTGTCTGTCTGACAGCCTGGGGGGGTGGTTGTTAGTCGCCGCCCTGAAAAAAAATCAGCCGCCACTGCTCACCACTGCAACTTTGCTCTTGTTAGAGACTTGCCATGCAAATTTGCTACAAATTGGAAAAGTGTCAACTAGTGGCACGTTATCCTTGCTATCTGGGGTCATGCTTTAAAGTTGTGCACGCTCGTGGAATGGTGACAAACTTTGGTGCTTAAAAATCTCCATAGGCGACACTTTAATTTTTTTTTTTTATCGGTTAACAGTTTACAGTTACAGAGAAGGTCTAGCGCTAGAATTATTTTTTTCTTGCTCTAACAATCACGCCGATAACTCACATGTGTGGTTTGAACACTGTTTACATATGCATCTTTATTGAGAGATCTGGGGTCAAGAAGACCCCAGATCTCTCTGTACTACCACTTGTACCTACAGGTAAGTCTATAATAAGGCTCATCTGTAGGTATTGTGAATATCTCCTAAACTTGCACAGTTTAGGAGATATTTAGAGTGCATGCAGCCGATGACATCATCGGTGCATGCGCTCTGAAGGTCTGGCTTAAAGTGGCCTGTGCCGGAAATGTTGGTTCCCACACGCATTCGTGGGAGTGACATCATCACGCCCCCGGCCACTCATGTAGCCGGAGGCTGCAAACCCAAAAGGAAGACTAGGGGAAGATGTCAGCTGTCTCAGCGGTGACATTATGGCACAAGAACGCTTTTTTCTAAGGTAAGTTTCTTAGAATGTGCTAGTATATGATGCATACCAGCACATTATGACACTGCCTTGCAGAATTTTTTTTTTTTTTTAAGCACTAGCGGTTTACATCCGCTTTAAAAGCAAAAAAAAAATGTGTGTATGAATACTCAGGCACGGAAAGTGCTGTCTTTTCTCTCACTTCCTTGGATAAAGGTATCTGCCAGTACCCCTTGGTGAGGTCTAAGGTGGTAATATACTGGACTGGACCTAGCCTCTCTATCAGCTTGTCTACTTGTTGCATTGGATATGCATCAAACTTCAATACTTTAATTTTTCTGAAGTTGGGCTTTGGTACCAATACAGTCAAGCCTGTCCATTCACCCTGCAATTCCTTAATGATATTGAGTTCTAGCATTTTTTGAACTTCCTCCGAAACAGCTTTCCTGTGTGCCTCAGGAATCTGATAGGGTTTTACTCAGACCTTTACATTATTCTCCCTAACAATGTCATGCGTGATCATTCTTATAAGATCTGGCAGTCCTGAAAAGATCTCCCTATTCCTTTGTAAAAAAAACTTTTATCTGTTGACTTCATTGGCATGGATAGGGTGGTAGATTTGATATGACTTCCCAAGTTGGTGTACTTTATAATTTACTTCACCAACCGTTGGCCACGTGGATAGAAACACACTCTACATGGTGGGTATAAGAACAGCTACTCTGTCCACAACCTGGAACTGTTTAAGTTTGGTGGACTACTTTTACAGCCTGCTCTGAGCTTCTTGTCCTTTCTGTAGATGCTCCGTTACCAGTGGCATCACCTTAGCAATTATCTCAATTATTTGGGTTATATGTACTACCACCATCTTACTTGGTGAGGATTCGTTTTCCCAGGTTTCTTTAACCAGGAGGTATTTGCACGTACACCAACTCAAACGCGGAAAACCAGGTGGATGTGTGAGGTACCTCTCTAATAGCAAACATTAGTACCTGGAGTGAACAGTTCCAACCTTTTGTATAACTCTCTTGAGCATAGATTTTACCACTTTGTTAAACCTATCAACTAGTCCATCTGTCTGTGAGTGATAGACAAAGGTACGCATATGTTTAACCTGGAACAACTTGCACAAGTCTGCCATGACCTTCAAATTGAACAAAGTGCCTTGGTTCATCAGGATTTTCTTATGGAACCCAGTTCCATATTAAATAATTCCTAAGCAATCGCTTTTGAGGAAGTCTGCCTCTGGATAGCTTGTTGCATAATCGAGTACCACAAGGTACAAATACTGGTGACCCCAGGCCAATTTCACCAAGGGTTCCACCAGATCCATTGCAATACGCTCAAAAAACAGCTTGATAATAGGATGAGGCACCATAGGGTTCCTAAAATGTGACACTGGAGCAGTTAGCTGACAAGCAGGACAGGAAGGACAATACCTTTTTAGCCAATAGAACCGGTCTGTTATCTTGCCTTGTTCTCTCCATCCCAGGTGTCCTTCTAATGCGTCATTGTGAGCCAAGTTGATTGGCATGTGTCAAAAAGGCTGGGGAACCAGTAAATGGTTCACAAATTCACCCTGGACTTTATTGGCTCGATATAGCAAATCACTATTGACCGCAAAGGGTGTAAGCCTTCTTTAGGCCTCAGGATGATACTTGTGATACCTTATCAATTACTGTGGCATTATGTTTAACATGGGGTCCCCACATTTGGGTGGTTCCAAATGCACTCCTTGACACCTGCAGGTCATGATGTGCCAGACTAGAGGACTCTTCCCCTTTATCCTTATCGGACATAATCTGTAGTGGGGAAGTTTCCCAACCATGACCTGCATAGAAGATTCAATCCCCTCAAGGGTCTCCTTGGTCTGTAGACCATCTACCACAGGTGTGGTTCCCCCAATAGTAATAGAGTTATGAGGCTGTCCCACTGGTCCTTAGGCCACCCCTCTCTCTCC
Source organism: Aquarana catesbeiana (assembly GCF_042186555.1). Lineage (NCBI taxonomy): Eukaryota > Metazoa > Chordata > Amphibia > Anura > Ranidae > Aquarana > Aquarana catesbeiana. The sequence goes on from NC_133334.1 coordinate 26,180,209, forward strand.
GCCGTGTGTTCAAAAATTGTCAAGAACACAAACTTTCAACATCATTGTGGGGAGTGAGTTTTTATAAACACCATTCCCTCTACAAATACTAATGATGGGTTGCCATTCCTCCCACTGACATCAATGATGGGGCACTATTTCTCTCACAGACACCAATGATGGGGCACTATTCCTTCCACTGACATCAATCATTGGGCACTGTTCTCATAGACACTGTTGGGCACTGTTCTCATAGACACTAACAATGGGGTACTGTTCCTACCTTGAATACAAACAATGGGGTACAATTCCTTCTATTGTTATCCAATTATAGGGCATTCCTTCCACTAAATCCAATGATGGGACGCTGTTTGCGCTCACCAACACAACAATGTTTTCCAATCCCACTGGCCACTGTCTGGCCCCTCTAAAGCCTCAAGAACAGTAAACTGGCCCTTTGTTCAGAAAGTTAGGAGACCCCTGCTTTAGGATATAGGTGTGTATGTTTTTATAACCAATGGTGAGCCGTATGCACTCACCCCTTTGTTACCTCCAGAGGGTTCCCAGATACCATACACACTAATGTTCAAAAAGTAAGAGGGATGAGACTTCAATTTATTCTTATATGCTTTAATAGACATCACAAAGGAGGAAGACTATTTGGCTTTTTTATTGCTTATTAAAATTCTGAATGCCACCTTCATCCCACTAGCTTGCTTTAGTATGATCATATTTGTCTGTTTTCAGCATTAAAGATCATGGATAGCCCGTCACCTGTTGAAGCGCTCCTGGGACATAATGTGACAATCCCTTGTGTTCTAACTGACAAAGATCAACCACAAAGGGATCTGAATCTGGATCTGTCTACGGATTCTGTGCTCTGGGAGATGATTTCATTGAGTGGAAGTGAACGTAAGGTATATCAGCTTAGAAATGGCCACCATGCACCATATAGACAAAAGTCTAATGTTGAAGAGAATGAATTTAAAAGCGGCAACGCCAGTCTCACCCTGTACAACGTTCAGAAAACCGATGAAGGGAAGTACATCTGTAATGTGGTTGTTGCTGGGAATCCGCTCACAGCTTCTCTCAAGGTGGAGGTGTCAGGTAGGTGAGAACACTAAATACAATGTGCATGAGATGAATAATTTAAATATATACATATATATACACACACACACACACACACACACACACACACACACACAGTATATATACACTGTATATATATATTATTTAAAAAAATCAAGATTAAAGTAATTGTAAATGCTTTTTTTAACAAACAGGTTTATACTTGCCTGCAACCTAACAGAGCAGCCCTAAACCTCCTCTTCTCAGGTCCCCCTCCGCCGCTCCTGGCTCCTCCCCTTCACCAAGTGCCCCAATAGAAAGTAGCTCAAGGTCGCTCCCGAACCTTGGCCCCGCCCACCAACTCTGGCTTTGATTGACCAGGACGTGAGGGGAGAGAAGAGCTGCAGATGGGCACAGCGCTGGATCGAATGAAGGATCAGATAAGTAAAAGGAGGGGTGAGGAGGGATACTGATACCTAAACATTTTTTACCTCAATTGCTTCCCACCATGCCTATGGCAGAATGACGGCTGAGCCGTCCCAGCCTGAGTGGATGTAATATGACGTCCTCCCAGCTGCAAGCCCCCTACGCGCTCTAGCAGCTGTGCTGTGGCTCGATCTGTCACCTGTGTCCACAGGGCCCCGATACAATGTGATCGCTGTGACCAATCACATCGATCACGTGACAGTTGTACAAAATGAATGGCTTTCGTTGTGTACTATTGTGAGGATCTCTGTGATTGGTCACAATGATCACATAAAGGTACACACAGGACCAATCATAGCACATCTGTACCATGTGATAGCTGCGACCAATCACAGCTATCACAATAATACACCCTGTGAATGAATGGATACCATTTATAAAAATGATGGCTTATAAGAGTGATCGTCACTTTTATAAACAATAATAGTGTAAAAAAAAATCCTGATCACCTCTCCTGCTCTGGTCACAATATGTAAAAAAAAAAAAAAAAAATGTAAAAAAAAAAAGAAAAACAATGTTAAAAAATTAAAACAATATTTCCATTTTTTTACATACATGTAACAAAAAATTGATAAAATAAAACAATTTCATTTAATTTCTTCATCTTTCAAAAAAACTTGACAAAAATTGACAAAAATTGACAAATTCAAAAGGCAAAAGCACCAGGTTTTGAGGTGGTTAATGCAAGAAATGCATTAAAGGAGAAGTACAACCAAAGATCGTTTGGCTGTACTTCTCCTGTGGATTACAGGAGTGCAGTTCATTCTGCACTCCTGTGACCTGTTTTCAGCAGACAGCGGGCTGAAGCTCACTGTTGGCTGACATCACAGAGCCGGTCCAGGCTTTGGGAAGATAGTGACAATATGGTCGGGGTCCTGCCCACAACCCTGGACCGGCACCTGGCTAGGCGAGCCGCTGAGAGGCTGAGCCAGCTGCTCCCACCGCCTCTGCAGCCCCCAGAGCTCCAGTGAGCGTGGGGGGGAGCAGAGCAGAGAGCGGTGACTGACAGTCACCAGCTCTCTGCTCACGGAGCTCTGAGAACCGAGAGATCAACGGTGTTTTATCACTCTGTTCTCAGTCTTAGAGCCAGACCGATGCTGCATCCAAATAGGTAGGTATGATTCTTGAAAAAAATAGATCCCCATATTCTCTTTTACAGTGGTAGTGAACTCTGTTACACCACTTATACCTGCAGGTAAGACTTTAACTTTAAGACTTTAACAAGAGTTACCTGTAGATACTGTGAATATCTCCCTAAAGTGGTGCTTGCTTGATGTTTGTTATTTTTAAAGAAAAAAAAATGAAGACTTTGGTCTTACTTAGACTACTTATGATGCATGTGTGCAATGAGTACGGCTAATTTTGGCTGTTTGATTTTCCCAGCGATGCCAATCGTCACCTTGTCTTCTTACAACATCATGACTCAGCTTGGCAATGAGCAATCTGTTACATGCTACATACATAAGTTCTATCCAGAATATGTGAAAATTCGGTGGGAGAAGCGCAGTGCCGCCTCTGAGATAACGGCCTTGGACAAAGAGACTTGTAACAGCGTGCCGACACAGGCCGATGACGGAACATTTGATGTAACCAGCCGTATGTCTGTGAAACCATCAAGTGTACGTGAAGATGGAGACCAATATTTCTGCATTGTCAGTCACAGATCCTTGAAGAGTGACTATAACGGGAGTTTTATTGTTACAGTGAAAGGTAATGGACTGGTACTTCAACATGTTTAAAGAAAATATCAGGATCCCTGCATGGGTCTAATTTAATTCAATTTTTTTTTATTATTATTATTCAGCTGTTGCATACCTCCCAACTTTTTGAGATGGAAATGAGGGACACCTATCAGCAAAAGTATGCAGGCATAGGACACACCCCTTGCCACGCCCCCCTTAAAGGAGAATTGTACAAAAAAACAAGATTGGTTGAACCCACAAGTGCTTTTTTTTTTAACCACTACTATTCCTTTATATTGGCTTTTGGAATTTACAAATGCAGCAATTTAGAAATCAGATAAAAGGTTTAGCGCTGGAAAACACTTTTTAATAGATAACAAGTGCATTTTATATACATCTATACAGATCAGAGCAAAATGAGGGACGAATGAGGGACAGAGGGACATTGCTCCAAATCAGGGACAGTCCCTCAGAATCAGGGACAGTTGGGAGCTATGGCTGTTGACAGACAATCTAAGGCATCATGTGCAGGTGCCACCACTCGCAAGGCTAGCAGATTGAGAGCAGAAGCTGTGTCCATGTGAAAGCATGGGGGGAACTGCATGCTGTGAATTTTTTATGACTACTATCACCATAGCACCCAACTGTCCCTGATTTCGAGGGACTGTCCCTGATTCAGAACAATGTCACTCTGTCCCTCATTCCTCCTCATTTGTCCCTCATTTTGGTCTGATCTATAGAGTTGTATATAAAATGCACTTTTTATCTTTCAAAAAGTGTTTCCCAGCGCTAATCCTTTCATCCAAATTATAAATTGCTGCATTTGTAAATTCCAAAAGCCAATATAAAGGAATAGTAGTGGTAAAAAAAAAAAAGCACTTGTGGGTTTAACCAATCTTGTTTTTTTTGTACAATTCCCCTTTAAGGGGGCGTGGCAGGGTGTGTGTCCTATGCCTACATACATTTTCTAATAGGTGTACCTCATTCCCATCTCACAAAGTTGGGAGGCAGGGGCGGACTGACCATTGAGCCACTCTGGCACTGCCCGAGGGCCCTGGGCCACTAGGGGGCCCCATCAGGGTTGCCAGCCTCAGTAAAACCAGGGACAGTATGTATAAATCTGTGTTTTTTTTTACATCTGTCTGTGTATACTGTGTGATTGTATACTGTGTGTGTGTATACTGTGTGGCCCCATAATCTCTGATTGCCTGGGGGCCCCATAATTTCCTATTGCCCAGGGGCCCCATGAGTTATCAGTCCTCCCCTGTTGGGAGGTATGCTATCACAAAGTGTTACCATGTTGGCATTGCTTTCATGTGTGAGTTAGCGCCCCTCATGGCTGTAGGCCAAATTACTTCACCAGGCCCCACACCAGAAGGATAAAGGTCTTTTACACTTGCCAGTGACACCTGTCCCAGGACTGACTACCAAGTCATTTTGAGAGATATCACGTTTAGCATGGATTCAATTCCCCTACCCTGTTACACACATTACACGAGCACGATACACTACTTGCTTCAGCCCGAAGGCATGGAAGGAAGCTGCTGTACACTTCGTGAGGCCTTGCCCAGTCCCTAGGAAGGCTCCGTTACACAGCGGGCCCTAGTATAGGGACTCTGCCGCTTAGAAGGACAAACCATACAACCCCCAGTCTGCCCCTCCAGCCTACTCTCCTAAACTCGCTGCTCCTCCTTCCCACAACTGGTCACTCTTCGTTACCCAGAAGGTTGCCATGAAAGTTTACACTTCGTTCCCCATTCCCATTCACTTAAGGGGCACATTCTCACTTTCTCTTCGCAGTAAATCAGACCAGACAATTTCATTTCACTTCTTTTAAAGGATTAGTTGTCATACAGCTTCAACATTTTCATTGCAGTTCACAGGACAGGGTAACTTCAGGCAACCATTTCATTCTCCATTTCCCTTACTCTTAATTGGGGTGCTTATGCCGTGCTGTGGTGTTCAATACCTCTGTAATAAACTTCTTTTCCATAAAATGGAAATAAATAAGTTCAGTCCATGGTCCCATACCAGGGTCCTGCTCCACAGTAGCCTTATACTTGGTCAAGTTATTACACCTGACTTGTATGGCCTTGCTCCCAACTTCCCACAGGCCAAAAAGCATACAGGGCCTGACCTCCTCCTCCAATGTATCATGGCTGTGCCTGGCCATCTCCCATCCCTGCACTGTACACAGCCTGAGCACCGGTAGCAAGATCTCCTCCTCGGCTCCTCCCCACACAGCACATATCTGAAACTGAAATCGGATTGCACACAGCTACTATGTGCACTGTGTGTAGCTGGTCACTGCAGCCATACTGCCATTCCAACCAGGGAATTTCACAGGTCAGAACTGCAACACAGTAGCCAGATATGCCCTGTACAGATTGTAGCACTCCGATTTCAGTTTCAGCTATGTACTGTGTGTGCCTATGTTCAGTCTGTGTACAGAGCAGAGATAAGAGAGAGAACTCTTCTGAGTGCCCTGCCAGCGGTGACCCTTGTCCTCTCTCCTGCCAGCGGTGACCCTTGTCCTCTCTCCTGCCAGCAGTGACCCTTGTCCTCTCTCCTGCCAGCAGTGACCCTTGTCCTCTCTCCTGCCAGCAGTGACCCTTGTCCTCTCTCCTGCCAGCAGTGACCCTTGTCCTCTCTCCTGCCAGCAGTGACCCTTGTCCTCTCTCCTGCCAGCGGTGACCCCTATGCTCTACTTTGCCAGAGGTGACCCCTGTTCTCTGCACTGCCAGAGGTGACCCCTGTTCTCTGCCCTGCCAGAGGTGACCCCTGTTCTCTGCCCTGCCAGAGGTGACCCCTGTTCTCTGTACTGCCAGAGGTGACCCCTGTTCTCTGCACTGCCAGAGGTGACCCCTGTTCTCTGCACTGCCAGAGGTGACCCCTGTTCTCTGCTCTGCCAGAGGTGACCCCTGTTCTCTGCCCTGCCAGCAGTGCCTCTGTCCTCTCTCCTGCCAGCGGTGACCCCTGTCCAATTCCCTGCCAGCAGTGCCACTGTCCCCTGCCCTGCCCGAGATAACATCCGTCTTCTGCCCTGCCACAGGTGACCCTTGTCCTCTCTCCTGCCAGCGGTGAACCCTGTCCTCTCTCCTACCAGCAGTCACCCTTGTCCTCTCTCCTGCCAATGGTGACTCTTGTCCTCTCTCCTGCCAGCAGTCACCCTTGTCCTCTCTCCTGCCAATGGTGACTCTTGTCCTCTCTCCTGCCAGCAGTCACCCTTGTCCTCTCTCCTGCCAATGGTGACTCTTGTCCTCTCTCCTGCCAGCAGTGCCTCCGTCTTCTCTTCTACCAGCTGTGACCCCTGTCCTATCTCCTGCCAGCAGTGCCTTTGTCCTCTGCCCTGCCATAAGTGACCCCTGTCCTCTGCCCTGCCAGCAGTGACCCTTGTCTTCTCTCCTGCCCTGCTGACCCCTGTACATTGTCCTTCTAACTTCCATCTTCTGCCCCCAAGATGTTTTTTTACTGCTCCCCTACATCACACAAGCTAGAATAGATCCCACCTGGCTTATATATCTCAAAATAGGAAGTTGCACCACAGCACATATCCTGGAGACTTCAGTCTCCAAATATTAACTCATTAATGCCTGTGTACAAGTGCAGCTGCTGCGTCCCAATTGACATGAATGGGACTGCCTGCACATATATGCATGGAATTCCGGTGCATCGCCATTTGGGCAAACACGGCATCACACCAACGTATGCTATTAGGGCTGAAACAACTAATCGATTAATCGACAACTAATCGATTATGAAATTAATCGATTACTATTTTCATAATCGATTAATTGGCCAGTAACATAATGGGGTTAAAAAAAAACTAAAATGAGCTCTTTATAGTACAAAAAGAGCAAATAATCGCTACTGCAAATATTACTTTCACAGTTCTACATAAAAAAAAATTAACCCCTTACAGTAGTGATTATCTGCTTTTTTTTAGAGGGCTAATTTTAGTTTTTTTCACCCCATTATGTTACTAAACGTCTTAGACCTGGTTTACATCTATGTGTTTTTTGGTGCTTTTTGCAGAAACGCACTACAGTTCATTCACATGGTTTCCTATGGGACATGTTCACGCAAAACTGTGCTTTTTTTGCTTCAATATACTTCAATGGAGAAGCTACAGAAAAGCATGTAATGCGTTTTTGCAGCAATGTGTGTTTTTTAATCTGCCCAACAACAAATTGGCCAAAAAAATTCAAAAACGCAAATCACAGCAAAATCACGTGCACAAAAATCAAAACACACAGCAAAAAGCACTGCAGAAACCGATCAAAAGCACACTGCATAGGTGTGTACTGAGCCTTATGCTGGTCACACCGATCAATTTTCAGACGAGAATATTCAGACAAAAAATCTTTGTACATTCACTGAATAAAAGAAGGAACGTTCTTAAAATGACATTTTTTTTTTTTTAAGGAAGACATTGTTTTTGTTTTTAATAAAAAAAAAAAATGATCGCTGAGTCTGATATTTACCAGATTCACCCTTTATTAGTATATCTCCTCTAATAGTATATACAGTATATCTCCTCTAATAGTATATACAGTATATCTCCTCTAATAGTATATACAGTATATCTCCTCTAATAGTATATACAGTATATCTCTTCTAATAGTATATACAGTATATCTCCTCTAATAGTATATACAGTATATCTCCTCTAATAGTATATACAGTATATCTCTTCTAATAGTATATACAGTATATCTCTCTATATCTCTCCCTAACCATATAGTTGGTTATTTATATTTACCACTGCATATAGATATTTAAGAATAAATTGCCTTTTTTTAAAACTTTACATATTACCTAAATTATACACCACACTTTTTTTTTTTAACCGAATAATCGATTAATCGAAAAAATAAATCGGCCAACTAATCGATTATGAAAATAATCATTAGTTGCAGCCCTATATGGTATAGTACACCCGTGTGAACAAGACCTTAGCAGCTAAAAGGCATCTAAGGCTCTATATAAGCGTGTCTAAATCCAAAAACAAAAAGGAAATACATTGCAGCTTACCAGTCCTTAGATGTGGTGTCTGCATTAGTTTTCTCTTTTCAGGTCCCTTCCTTTATCAGTTAGCGCGAGTCTGCTAGTAGCTCAATTCTTATCCATGGGTGACAATGCGATCTTGCTGGACTATAAACAGCTCCCCCTCCCCTCTTTTCCATTACACGAAGAGGAGTTTTTTATTTTAAGTTTACATAAGTTACACTACATTGCCAAAAGTATTGGGACGGCTGCCTTTACACGCACATGAACTTTAATGGCATCCCAGTCTTAGTCCGTAGGGTTCAATATTGAGTTGGCCCACCCTTTACAGCTATAACAGCTTCAACTCTTCTGGGAAGGCCGTCCACAAGGTTTAGGAGTGTGTCTATGGGAAAGTTTGACCATTCTTCCAGAAGCGCATTTGTGAGGTCAGGCACTGATGTTGGATGAGAAGGCCTGGCTCACAGTCTCCACTCTAATTCATCCCTAAGGTGTTCTATTGGGTTGAGGTCAGGACTCTGTGCAGGCCAGTCAAGTTCCTCCACCCCAAACTCGCTTAGCCATATATTTATGGACCTTGCTTTTTTTTTTTTTAAAGAAACAGTGTAAAAAAAAAAAAAAATAATAATATATATAAAATGAAAAAAAATGTAAAGCTCCCCTGTTACCCCTGTGCTTGTGCATAAAGGTGAACACATGCGTTGTTCCCGCATGCATATGTAAACAACGATTGCACAACACATGTTGGGTATTACTACAAACAACAGAGTGAGACCAATAATTCTAGCACCAGACCTCCTCTGTACCTCTGTCACCTATGGCGACAAACTATATCCACGAGCATGCGCAATTTTAAATATTTTATATTTTATCGAAAAATGCGTTATTATATTGTGTTTGTGTGCATTGAAATTCAAAAAAGTTTATTTTTTTCCAAAAAAATTGTTTAAAAAAAATGCTGTGCAAATAACATGTGACATAAAAGGTTGCAAAACCCACCATTTTATTCTCTAGGGCCTATTCTCTACTATAATGTTTGGGTGTTCTAATTAATTTTCTAGCAAAAAAAAAAAATACAGATTTTTACTTAAATGGTCCAAAAAAGGCCTGGTCTTCAAGTGGATATCTAAAACAAAAACAAAAAAAATATTTGCTTTGCATACAGTTTAATCAATTTAAGCAAAATGAAAAATTGTCCTCTGGAATGAATGGAATTAAGTCACAAGAGCAGTTTTTCATTTTTCCATTTTTTTTGTCCTTTGTTGAGCTTCCTTCTTTGTGTGTAAATCCAGTAGCAGAACAAAAAGGGGGAGGGCTATAGGGAACTCTGTGAGTAGTCACAAGGGTCTCTTTTGCTCAGGTAACTATGAACATTTCTCTGCACAATCTTTATTGATGGTTTGTTTTATGTCATTACAGAGCCACCTACAAATCATCTTCCTGCAATAATAATAACAACATCCACTCTAATTTTGGTTGTGATTTTAGCCATAGGAATAATTTTGTATTTCGTGAAATGTAAGTACCATTCTTATATTTTTAAAGGAAAACTTTAATGGTATTGCGTCAGTTTTATTTTTTCTTTTAAAGTGGAAGTAAAGTTGTATTTTAAACTTATGGCTGACAGGCAGGGTATTTATGACAGAAGTGACACTATTTGCAGGGCCGGTGCTATCACTAGGCAAACTAGGCAGCCGCCTAGGGTGCCCTGCTGCCTAGGGCGCCTGGCCACTGGTGTTCATACTCTCTTCTCTTTGCAGCAAGCAACTAATTCTAAGAATCAGCAGGCTGCCCCCGCTCCGTTTGCACATATTTTTAGAGGTGCAGCAGCGGCGGAGGACTGTATCTGGGTCCCGACTCCTGAATGAATGGAAGCAAGCAAACATTCATTGATGGGCACTGGTGAGGCTGCATTTGGTGGGCGCTGGTGAGGACACATTTGATGGGTGCTGGTGGGGCTGCATTGGTGGGCGCTGGTAGGCTGCATTAAAGGGCGCTGGTGAGGCCGCATTTGATGGGCGCTGGTGGGGCTGCATTGGTGGGCACTGGTAGGCTGCATTGATGGGCGCTGGTGGGGCTGCATTGGTGGGCACTGGTAGGCTGCATTGATGGGCGCTGGTGGGGCTGCATTGGTGGGCACTGGTAGGCTGCATTGATGGGCGCTGGTGAGGACACATTTGATGGGTGCTGGTGAGGCTGGATTGGTGGGCGCTGGTGGGCTGCATTAAAGGACGCTGGTGAGGCCGCATTTGATGGGTGCTGGTGAGGCTGGATTTGATAGACGCTGGTGGGCTGCATTTGATGGGTGCTTTATTAAATAGGTGGAGTTTACATGGGCAGGGAAAAAGAAGTGGAGTCAGGGATGGAGCCAAGGGGGGCAGCAAAATGTGGTTTCGCCTAGTGTGTCAAAAATCCTTGCACCAGCCCTGACTATTTGTCTCTTCTGCCATAAATGCATCCTTCTGGCTGTCAGCTGTCATGTTCACTGAGCCGCGGATGCGCAGCTCAGCAAACATTTACGGCCCCGATCAGCCCCTGATCCATGCCACGGCGATGTGACTTCTGTGCGCATGCGGGAGTGGCGTCATCGGAGCCTGGCCTATCAAGTGGTTGAAGGCACGGGACCCGGAAGGAAGACCGGGAGAATATGGGGCCTGCTGGATCGGTCTCAGCACTGCGCTGGAGGACACCATAGGACAGGTAAGTCTGCCATAATGTAGTAATATGCTGTGCATACTAGTACAGTTGTGCTCATAAGTTTACATACCCTGGCAGAATTTATGATTTCTTGGCGATTTTTCAGAGAATATGAATGATAACACAAAAATTTTCTTTCACTCATGGTTAGTGTTTGGCTGAAGCCATTTATTATCAATCAACTGTGTTTACTCTTTAAATCATAATGGCAACAGGAACTACCCAAATCACCCTGATCAAAAGTTTACATACCCCAGTTCTTAATATCATGTATTGCCACCTTTAACATCAATGACAGCTTGAAGTCTTTTGTGGTATTTGTGGATGAGGCTCTTTATCTTCTCAGATCTTAAAGCTGCCCATTCCTCTTGGCAAAAAGCCTCCAGTTCCTGTAAATTCTTGGGCTGTCTTCAGATCTCCCCAGAGTGGCTCAATGATATTGAGGTCAGGAGACTGAGATGGCCCCTCCAGAACCATCACTTTATTCTGCTGTAGCCAATGACAGGTCGCCTTGGCCTTGTGTTTTGGATCATTGTCATGTTGGAATGTCCAAGTACGTCCCATGTGCAGGTTCCTGGCTGATGAATGCAAATGTTTCTCCAGTATTTTTTGATAACATACTGCATTCATCTTGCCAACAATTTTGACCAAATTTCCTGTGTCTTTGTAGGTCACACATCCTGAAAACATCAGCGATCCACCTCCGTGTTTCACAGTATGAATGGTGTACCTTTCATCATAGGCCTTGTTGACTCCTCTCCAAATGAAGCGTTTATGGTAGTGGTCAAAAAGCTCAATTTTGGTCTCATCACTCCAAATGACCTTCAGGTCTAGTATGGATTTGGAGGGGACCAAAATTTTTTTTTTAAATGGTGTGGGGGTCTCCCCTAAAATCTATCTCAGACTCTTATCCGAGCATGCAGCCTGACAGGTCAGGAAAGGGAGAGGCGAGGACGAGCGAGCCCCCCCGAACCATACCAGTCTGTCCTCAACATGGGGGGGGTGGGTGCTTTAGGGCAGGAAAGGGCTCTACACCCCCCACCCCAAAGCACCTTGACCCCATGTTGATGGGGACAAGGGCCTCTTCCCAACAACCCTGGCTGGTGGTTGTCTGAGTCTGCGGGTGGGGGGCTTATCGGAATTTGGAAGCCCCCTTTAACAAGGGGGCCCCCATATGTGAATAGGTATTGGCTACCCATTCACCAAAAACGCAGTGAAAAGTAAAAAAAAACAAGAGCCGGTTTTTGACAAGCATGCCCCCTGTGTGACGTCATCGGATAGCCACGCCCCTTGGCTATATAACAGATACCAGCCAGAAAGACAGCCACAGAACAACAGCTGTTTTGGTTTTTTTTTTGCGGGTAAGAAGATGGTGACTGGAGAAATGGCATCAGGAGAGATGGTGGCGGGAGAAGACAGCGCAGGAGAGATAGCACTGGGAGAAGGCGGCGGCGAGAGAAATGGCACCGGGGGAGATGGCGGCAGGAGAAGACATCTCTGAGCTATTAATAAGGCTACTTTCACACTGAGGCGCTTTACAAGTGCTACAGCGCTAAAAATAGCGACTGTATAGCGCCTGTAAAGCGCCTGTAAAGCGCCTGTAAAGCGCCTCTTCTGGGTCTCCAGTGTGAAATCCCTAGGGCTTTCACACTGGGGCGGTGCGCTTGCAGGACGGTACAAAAAGTCCTGCAAGCCGCATCTTTGCAGCGCTGTAAATCTTTGCAGTGCTGAAACCAATGGGGCAGCGGCGCTATGCCGGCGGTTTTAACCCTTTTTCGGCTGCTAGCGGGGGTTAACAAGGGGGCCCCCATATGTGAATAGGTATTGGCTACCTATTCACCAAAAACGCAGTGAAAAGTAAAAAAAAACAAGAGCCGGTTTTTGACAAGCATGCCCCCTGTGTGACGTCATCAGATAGCCACGCCCCTTGGCTTAATAACAGATGCCAGCCAGAAAGACAGCCACAGAACAACAGCTGTTTTTTTTTTTTTTTTTGCGGGTAAGAAGATGGTGACTGGAGAGATGGCATCAGGAGAGATGGTGGCGGGAGAAGACAGCGCAGGAGAGATAGCACTGGGAGAAGGCGGCGGCGAGAGAAATGGCACCGGGGGAGATGGCGGCAGGAGAAGACATCTCTGAGCTATTAATAAGGCTACTTTCACACTGAGGCGCTTTACAAGTGCTACAGCGCTAAAAATAGCCACTGTATAGCGCCTGTAAAGCGCCTGTAAAGCGCCTCTCCTGGGTCTCCAGTGTGAAAGCCCTAGGGCTTTCACACTGGCGCGGTGCGCTTGCAGGACGGTACAAAAAGTCCTGCAAGCCGCATCTTTGCAGCGCTGTAAATCTTTGCAGTGCTGAAACCAATGGGGCAGTGGCGCTATGCCGGCGGTTTTAACCCTTTTTCGGCTGCTAGCGGGGGTTAAAACCGCCCCGCTAGCGGACAAATAGTGCCCCTAAACCAAAATGAGGGAGAATCCATACAATAGACAAACAAGATATTTGGGGGGGCACACCCTAAAAGATGCATTAAAGATGGTGCAGTCATTCTTTTGGGTGAGGAGCACCCCACTCCCTCATTTAGTACCTCTCATTAGTGTCCACTTGTGTCATGGGTGGAGACCTCAAAGTTCTCCCATATAGAGTGTATTGCCCTTCATGGTTTAGAGAAGCAGAATCTCCCAATCTATGAACAGTGTAGGACCCACTGATCATGGGGTACTTTGCCGCAGTAAGTGGGCTTAGCATCATATAGCAATATGGTGTGACCAAATCCCCATATTTTTGATAATGTTTTTTGAAATTGTCTAGGTGTTTTAAACTAGCCTTGTTGGAGGTAAATGTCTTTTTTGCATGTGTGCGCTGTAATATTTTGCTCTGTTGTATGTTCTTATGGCTGCACCATCTTTAATGCATCTTTTACTATGTATGAAGACCGATCTCTCTATCCTCCTAGACAGTCCCATCCCCCTACAGTTAGAACACGCCCAGGGAACACAATTAACGCCTTTTATAGCCCCCTAGTGTTAACCCCTTCCCTGCCAGTGACATTTACACAGTAATCAGTGCATTTTTATAGCACTAATCGCTGTATAATTGTCAATGGTTTCAAAAATGTGTCAAAAGTGTCTGATGTGTCCGCCATGATGTCGCAGTCCCGATAAAAATTGAAGATCTCTGCCATTACTAGTAAAAAAAATAATAATAATAAAAATGCCATAAATCTATCCCCTATTTTGTAGACGCTATAACTTTTGCACAAACCAATCAATATACGCTTATTGCGATTTTTTTTTACCAAAAATATGTAGAAGAATACATATCGGCCTAAACTGAGGAAAAAAATTATTTTTTTGATAAAAAAATGTGGGATATTTATTATAGCAAAAAGTAAAAGATATTGGGGGTTATTTACTAAAGGCAAATCCACTTTGCACTGAAAGTGCACTTGGAAGTACAGTTGCTGTAGATCTGAGGGGGACATGCAAGGAAAATAAAAATCAGCATTTTAGCTTGCACATGATTGGATGATAAAATCAGCAGAGCTTCCACTTATTTCAGATCTACCCCTTAGATGTAGAGCGACTGCACTTCTAAGTGCACTTTCAAGTGAACTTGCAGTGCAAAGTGGATTTGCCTTTCGTAAATAACCCCCATTGTGTTTTTTTTCAAAATTGTCTAGAAAATTGTTTATAGCACAAAAAAGAAAAAACACAGAGGTGATCAAATACCACCAAAAGAAAGCTCTATTTGTGGGTAAAAAAGACGTCAATTTTGTTTGGGTACAACGTCGCTCGACCGCGCAATTGTCAGTTAAAGCGACGCAGTGCCGAATCGCAAAAAATGGCCTGGTCATTAAGCAGCCAAATCTTCCGGGGCTGAAGTGGTTAATGAGGGAAAAAAAAGGGTTTAAAAGGTTGTGTGCTGCCATCAGCCTGTGGACAGTAGTGAGTGATAGAAGTAGGAGACTCATAGGTTCATCTTTCTGTCGCTCTACTCTTTCCTCCTATCAGCATTCTTGTTATCATACAACACAACTGAATGGCTCCCACTGCTGCTTCTCCCTCACCCAGTCTGCTGTAAAAAGCTCATTCCAGGCAGAGGCATAACTATAACCTTCAGAGCCCCAGTGCAAGAAACCATGAAGGGCTCCTGACCCATAGTATGATGGGGGGGGGGGGGTATTATGAAAGGATGGGGGCAGTGTGGCAGGGGCAGTATGACGGGGTATTTTGACAAGAGGTGGGCAGTGTGACCAAAGAAGGGTATTTGGAAAGTGTGAACGTAGGGGGGAGTGTAATAAGAAGGGGCACTGTTAAAGAAGGGGGCCAGTGTGACAAGAAGGGGCAGTACAATGGGGGCAGTGTGACAGGAGGGGGTGTATGACAGAGGGGGCAGTATGACATGGAGATATTGTGACAAGAGGGGGGGCAGTGTGACAGGAAAAGGATACCTGGGTAGTATGACAGGAGGGGGCAGTGTAATTAGGGAGCATTGAAAAAGGAGGGGGGCTGTATGACGGGAGTAGTGTGACAGGAGGGGGGTAAATATGACAGAAGGGGGCAGTGTGATGAGGGGGCAGAATGATGGAGGAGCAATGTTACAGGAGGGAGGGGGACATTATGACAGGAGAGTATTGTGCCAAGGGGGCAGTGTGACAGGGGACAGTATGACAGGTGGGGGGCAGTGTGACAGGTGGGGGGCAGTGTGACAGGTAGGGGGCAGTGTGACAGGTGGGGGGCAGTGTGATGGGGAAATAGTATGACCTGGGCAGTGTGATAAAAGATGGGCTATGTGGCAGGTGGGGGGCCAGTGTCACAGGTGGGGGGCCAGTGTCACAGGTGGGGGGGCAATGTCACAGGTGACAGGTGGGGGGCCAGTGTCACAGGTGGAGGGCCAGTGTTACAGGTGGGGGACCAGTGCCATAGGTGACAGGTGGGGGGCCAGTGTCACAGGTGGGGGGCAGTGTGATGGGGAAATAGTATGACATGGGCAGTGTGATAAAAGAGGGGATATGTGGCAGGTGGGGGGCAGTGTGACAGGTGGGAGGCCAGTGTCACAGGTGGGGGGCCAGTGTCACAAGTTACAGGTGGGGGGCCAGTGTCACAGGTGGGGGGCCAGTGTCACAAGTGACAGGTGGGGGGCCAGTGTCACAGGTGGGGGGGCAGTGTGACAGGTGGGGGGCCAGTGTCACAGGTGGGGGGTGCAATGTCACAGGTGACAGGTGGGGGGGTGCAATGTCACAAGTGACAGGTGGGGGGTGCAATGTCACAGGTGACAGGTGGGGGGTGCAATGTCACAGGTGACAGGTGGGGGGCCAGTGTCACAAGTGACAGGTGGGGGATCAGTGTCACAAGTGACAGGTGGGGGGCCAGTGTCACAGGTGACAGGTGGGGGGCCAGTGTCACAGGTGACAGGTGGGGGGCCAGTGTCACAGGTGACAGGTGGGGGGCCAGTGTCACAAGTGACAGGTGGGGGGCCAGTGTCACAGTTGACCGGTGGGGGGCCAGTGTCGGGCTTACCTTACATGAGAAATCTAAATGCAAGAAGAAGCAGCCCTTGTACATATCCTTGTGATATCCACGGGATTTCCTTTCAGGAAGCACAGTTCACTTCCCGAGTGTCAGTGTATACAATGGAGAGGGGAGGAGCCTCTGACCAGAGCATGTATCGGCAAGACTCAGAGGGGTTAATTTACTAAAGGCAAATAGACCGTGCACTTTGCAGAGTGCAGTTGCCCTCTGCAACTGCAATTGCTCCAGAGCTTAGTAAATGAGGTAAGGCTTGACTTTGCAAAGAGTAACCAATCCTGTTTAAGGAAAATAAAAAAAACAGCATTTTTGCTTGCACATGATTGGATGATGGAAGTCTGCAGAGCTTCTGCTCATTTACTAAGCCCTGGAGCAACTGCTCTTGCAGAGAGCAACTGCACTTTGCAAAGTGCACAGTCTTTTTCTCTTTAGTAAATCAACCCCAGAGTGTACAAGCAGAGCGACAAACTTGTGCACTGAATCTGGTGCCTGCTCAGGTCAGAGGCCCCTCCCCTCTCCATTGTATACACTGACACTGGGGAAGTGAACTGCGCTTGCTGGAGGGACATCCTGCGGATATCACATAGCTGCCCATCGCCCCCTCCCACCCCCCTCCCCTGTATAGTTAGATTCCAGCCAGAGGTACAGGGGGAGATGCAGGGTCTTGGGGCCCCCCCACACTGGCGGAATGCCAGGGCCCAGTCGCAAGTGCGACTGTTGCGACCCTGGTAATTCCCCCACTGATTCTAGGTCATTTTCAGGTACAGTACACTGTGTGCTTTTAATGATGCTTTAACCACTTCAGCCCCGGAAGGATTTACCCCATTAATGACCAGGCCATTTTTTGCGATACAGCACTGCGAAGTTGCACCAAAACAAAATTGATGTCCTTTTTTTCCCACAAATAGAGGTTTCTTTTGGTGGTATTTGATCACCTCTGCGGTTTTAATTTTTTGTGCTATAAACAAAGACTGACAATTTTGAAAAAAATACATTTTTCAATTTTTGCTATAATAAATATCCAAAACAAAAATGTAAAAAAAAATGTCTTCATCAATTTAGGCTAATATGTATCCTGCTAAAAAAATCACAATAAGCTTATATTGATTGGTTTGTGCAAAAGTTATAGCGTCTACAAAAATAGGGGATAGAGTTATGGCATTTTTATTATTATTATTATTTTTTACTAGTAATGGCGCTAATCAGCTATTTCTAGCGGGACTGCAACATTGCAGCGGACAGATCGGACACTTTTGACACTTTTTTGGAACCAGTGACATTTATACAGTGCTATAAAAATGCACAGATTACTGTATAAATGACACTGGCAGGGAGGGGGTTAACACTAGAGGGCGATCAAAGAGTTAAATATTCCCTGGGAGGTGTTTCTAACTGTGGGGGAAGGGGACTGACTGGAAGTAGAGAGAGATCACTGTTCCTGATCACTAGGAACAGACGATCACTCTCTACTCCCCTGAAAAAATGGGGATCTGATTTGTACAGCTATGGCGATTCGCGCAGGAGAACCAACCTGCCGCCGTTTATCGTCACTGGCTGGTCGGCAAGCCATTAAACAGTGGCGGCCCATCCATAAGGGGCCCAGGGGCACTGCCCCCCTAATCTCTATGTGCCGGCCCCTAATCTCCATACGGGACGCCGGAAACATAGCATTTTAAGAGGGTTTTTTTCTTTTTCGTAAAGCACATGATTAGAGCCTGAGGCGCTAATTGGCTTAAAAAGGTAGGGCTCGGAGGGCAGAGCACTGTGCCCTGAGCCCACCCACTTGTAACAATAGCGAATCAACATTTGCTATTGTCTTCCCTGGCCAATCAGGACAGGAAGTGGGTCCTGAGACCGGATTGGTCTGAGGAGCGACTGGATTGGCCGGGAGGAGAAGCCGGGGAAGCCGCTGAAGCCACCCACGGGCTTGCGAGCGAAGTGGGTGGGGGGTTTGTTGCCACCCTCATTCAAAAAATGGAGCACCAGCCGCCACTGCATTTAAACGATGCTCAATTTGTACTAAGGGGCCCAAAGTGTGCTAAGAAAATATCCCCCCCACCATTACACCACCACCAGCCTGAACCGGTGATACAAGGCAGGATGGATCCATGCCCCAAATTCTGACCCCACCATCTAAATGTCGCAGCTGAAATCATCATCAGACCAGGCAACGTTTTTCCAATCTTCTATTGTCCAATTTTGGTGAGCCTGCGCAAATTGTAGCCTCAGTTTCCTGATCTTAGCTGACAGGAGTGGCACCCAGTGTGGTCTTCTGCTGCTGCTGTAGCCCATCTGCTTCAAGGTTGGATGTGTTGTGTGTTCAGAGATGTTATTCTGCATACCTTGGTTGTAACGAGTGGTTATTTGAGTTACTGTTGCATTTCTATCATCTGGAATCAGTCTGCCCATTCTCCTCTGACATCAACAAGGCATTTTCCTCCACACAACTGCCGCTTACTGGATATTTTCTCTTTTTCCCACCCGAGAGATGGTTGTGTGTGAAAATCCCAGTAGATCAGCAGTTGTTGAAATAATCAGACCAGCCCATCTGTCACCAACAACCATGCCACACGTTCAAAGTCGCTTAAATCCCCTTTTTTCCCCATCCTGATGCTCAGTTTGAACTTCAGAAAGTCGTCTTTACCACATCTAGATGCCCCAATGCATTGAGCTGCTGCCTTATGATTGGCTGATTAGCAATTTGTGTTACCAAGCAATTGAACAGGTGAACCTAATAAGCTGAAGGTGAAGCTGCTTTCAGGCCTTTCGCTGAGCTAGTTCCTTTCCTGGCTCACAGGTTGTCTTTCCCTGGTGGGCTGCAGGGTGGTGGCGTTCCCTTCTTCAGCTTCCTTCTGTCTTTCAGCCTCCAGCCTAGAGGCAGAACTCCCCTTCTCCCCTTCCAGGCCACACACAAAAAATACTCCATCTTCCACCCGACTCCCCTGCTGACCAGACTCCTCGAAATGTATGGGCTGGTTTAGCCATCCTGCCAGGTCTCCTGCCTGTGGATTGGCCAGATTTCCATAAATATTCAGATCAGAACCTTCTGGCCATAGCCCACTAGCTTCTAGAAACTTCTCCTGACCTGCAGAGCCCTCCAGCCTGACCTAAATTAAACCCTCTGATTTCACACCCAGGCTTCTATCATGTCTCTATCTACACTACCCAACTATGTTCACAAGAGGGTACTACATTAGCATTACATATTTCAAACATTATGTATGTGACCCTTTGGTGGTATCTTGGGCTGAAGTTGAGACCCCCCAGAACCAATGGTCATAGCTTTTGCGCTTTAGACTTACAGTTCTTACTTAGGCTCTTACTAAATTCTCATTTTCTCCTCTTGCAGTATCACCAAAGATTTTGGACATTGCTGGAATAGATAATCTGATTCATGGGAAGAGTGCCAATCTATCCTGGATGGTGTCAGGCTTTAAACCAAGAAACATTAAGATAAATGCCTATCTGGAGAGAGGTGATCAATGGCGAAAAATTGGTTCCTGGAAATACCCGAAACCACAAGACCAGAATTATGATGTTGTAGATCACCCAAAGAGAGGGAAAGGAATCGAGCTCCTTGGACAGGAAGAAAGAATACAACCTTTAAAACCAAATCTTTCTTCTGTTATCTGTAATTGTCATTGTTCTATAAGTATAACTCCGGACAAAAGGAAAGATGAAGGGGCTGAACTTGTCATAGAAGTAAAACACTCTTCTCTGAAAACTCTTCTCACTAAACGCCAGAAACTGAACATCAAAGGAGGTAAGTTAGAGAGATATATAAATGTATAAAAAATTGGAAAAGATTGTCTGCATGTATATGTTAGGACACTCAGTGATAGGAAATCACTCCCAACAGGGACATATAGAAAAACAACTCCACATTTGGAAGAAGGGTTAGAACTTACATTAGGACAAGATTTTTCTTTTTTACTGTCTGTATCTTCTTTTCCCAAAGACAACACCCTCCTATTTTTTTACTCGTGGCTGCTTGGAAATGAAAGTGAAATTGCAAATAAACCAAAAGACCCCCCCCCCATTTGAAATCAAATGTTTTCCCTTTGCAGCCTGAAATGAAGACAGACACAGTTTTTGTTTTATCCAGCAGTATTTACTAGTTCAACTTATGTAGCAAGGTCCCAGGCCTCCTTCGGTCTAATGAGAACCTCCAGGGCCAAAGACAGCTGACATCCTTCTGTAGTAGATTGTGAGGCATGGTGGATGCAGAGTACTTAAAGTTATTGGGCGCCAGACACTTCTTGAATGCAAAAGAAAGTTTATTCCTCTTAACAAACTTTTTGAGGGAGAGAGGGTTAGGGCCAGGACACCCTTAGGTAGTTGCAAGATTAATTGGCAGACTCCGATACTTCAATAAGAGGACAGCCATGCAGGGAAAGGCATCCAGCAAGACGCCACATCTGCATGTGTAGGAATGCTGTCTCCTATGGCAACAGTCTTTAACAGTTCCCAACACAAAGTGTAACGGTTCTCTCACTTTCACTACAATTGCTCCTTGTAGTTATTCAGCCCATTGAGCTCCTGCTGCTTACTGAACACAGGAGGCCATCACAGGGCACCATTCACAGAACAGTTTGCATTTTCTCAATAAATTCAAAGTGTTCCTTGAGATGAAGTTTGTGATATCACCATCCCACCTGTCCACCTCGTCTTAACAAAGGACACTTTGCGTTCATTAAGAAAAATACAAAGCATTCTCTGAATGGCAGCCATGCTGAGTGAGGGATCCCATGTGGTCACTATGCAGCAGAGGACCTGCTTCCCACAGGACCTGGAAGACAGAACCTGGAATTCACTGTAGTGGTGGGGTGATTGCTACAGTGATTCTCCACTTCCAATGCAGTCCCTCAGGTCTGACCAGTGGTGACTTGTGCTAAATGGCAAACTAACGCCAGCCACCTCCCCCTTCTGGACAGACGATCATTGCAAGCAACCCCCTCCCCCCCCGTGGGGGATGCAACACCCCCCACCCCCACGGGAGATGGACGGCGGATGGGGGAAGGCGGCGATCTCCACAAACACACCCAACCCCCCCCCACGGGAGATGAACAGCAGACGGCAAGCACCGGACTGCAGCAGAGACTAACCTTTAGGAGGCAGGGGGAATAAAGAGCCAGCCCATTCTCCTCTCCGTTCTCCTCCGGGCTGAACAGGAATTATCCTGAGATAGGATTGGGAGTCCTAAGACTCCCTGGCCAATCAGGTCTCAGGAGCTGCTTTCTGATTGGCCTTAATCAGGAAGACAATAGCAAATATTCATTCGCTATTGTCACACAAGTGCACTGCGCCCTGAGTCCACCCTCCAACCCTATTGGAATCCATGCGTCCAGCGCCCCGCATGTAGATTAAGGGGACGGACGCATGGATAGGGGGGTGGTGCCCCTGCTCCCTGCATTACGGGCCGCCACTGGGTCTGGCACATGCATACTTATAATGCTCCATACAGAATCAATGTAATTATGCAATATAATCCTTACCTAGAATTCAGCTTTAAAATGAGTACATAATGACCCCGTTCCCACAAATAGAGCTTTCTTTTGGTGGTATTTGATCACCTCTGCGGTTTTTATTTTTTGCGCAACTAATAAAAAAAGACCGAACATTTTCGAAAAAAAACAAGTTTTTATTTGTTTCTGTTAAAATTTTTTGTAAATAAGTATGTTTTCTCCTTCAATGATGGGCATTGGTATGGCTGCACTGACGGGCACTGATACGGCGGCACTGATGGGCACCGATGAGGTGGCACCAATGAGGTGGCACTGATGAGGTGGCACTGACGGGCACTGATAGGTGGCACTGATAGGTGGCACTGGTATGCGGCACTGATGGGCACTCATAGGTGGCACCGATGGGCACTCATAGGCGGCACTGATGGGCACTCGTAGGCGGCACTGATGGGCACTCGTAGGTGGCATTGATTGGTACATATGGGTGGCACTGATGGGTACTTATGGGTGGGCACTGATGGGCACAGATGGGCACTGACAGGTGGCACCGATGGGCAATGACAGATGGCACTAATAAAACATTGGGGGCATTGCTGGGCAGATCTTGGACATAATGGTGCCAATCAGTGCCCATTTGTGGGCACTGATTGGCACAGATTGGGCACATGTGGATGGCCATGGGGTACATACCTGGCCATCCACATGTTGCCCATTCCCTGGTGGTCCTAGTGGCGATCCCTGGTGGTCCAGTGTGGTGATCTGAGGGGGGGCTGCGCTGATAAACAATCAGCGCAGACCCCCCCTGCCAGTAGAGCCGCCGATCGGCTCTCCTCTACTTGCGTCTGTCAGACGCGAGTGAGGAAGAGCCGATCAACGGCTCTTCCCATTGACAGTGTGATCAGCCGTGATTGGACACGGCTGATCACGTGGTAAAGAGCCTCCGCCGGAGGCTCTTTACCAAGATCAGTGTAGCGGTGTGTCAGGCTGACACACCGCTCCACCGATCGCCGCGATGCGCGCCCCCGGGGGTGCGCGGCGGCATGTTATCCTGCTGGATGTCATATGACGCCCAGTCAGGATAATAGAACCACTTCCCAGACGTCAATCCGCTATAGGGCGGGCGGGAAGTGGTTAATCAGTGCAGTGTTTGTTCTCAAAAACAGTAGGGTTGATTTACTAAAGGCAAATAGACTACATTTTGCAAGTGCAGTTACTCCAGAACTTAGTAAATGAAGTCAAGCTTTACTTTTCAAAGAATACCCAATCACATGCAAGAAAAATTAAAAAAACTGAATTTTTGCTTGGACATGATTGGATGATGGAAGTCAGCAGGGCTTCTCCTCATTTACTAAGCTTTAGAGCAACTGATTTAACAGAGTGCAACTGCACTTTGGAAAGTGCAAAGTCTATTTTCTTTTAGTAATCAACCCCAATATGAGAGGGTCCTGAGCACTCTGGAAGAATATGATATGCTCTTGGATGAAATTCTTGAATATTCATAAGACAGTTTCAGATAACTGGCGTTGCTTTATTGTGCATTGTATCTTATAAGTTTATTTTCTTCCTTTTATAGATTATTTCGCAGCTCACATTACGGCCCCGCAATGTCTAAAACATGGGGAAGAGGTGACTCTGACTTGTGATATCACTAAATGTGATCCGGAACCTTTACTGATTACTTGGCTGAAAGACAAACAGGCTATATATAAAGATGGAAATATACAAGACACAAGATATACACATACAGAAACCAGAGATGTACCACACGAGGGTAATGTGCTCAAGTCATCCAGCTCTTTGACGTTCAGGGCGAAGGTTAAAGAGGATGACGGCGTGAAGTACACCTGCAAGGTCTCCTACAATGCAATAGGAGAAATTTTAAAGCCCTGCTATAAGGCATTAATTACAGGTAAGAAGCTGAGTCAGTAAATATCTATTTCTGAAGACCTTTTGTTATCACAAATGGAAATCTTCTATGTGGCTTCTTTGCAACTGATTAGTAACCGAACTTCCACTATTTAGGAAAAATGGGATCTGTGTGTAAGAGAGCTGGTGCTCAACATTTTTTGGGGGGTGCAAACAAACTGAAAAATTCTGAAAAAAAAAACATCAACTGCAGCCTCACTGTACCATGAATCGCAGCCATCAAACGCAGGCACTGTGCCCCATAAAATGCAGCCAATGTGCCCATCAATTGCCACCACTGTGCCCATCAATTGCTCCCACTGTGCCCCATCAAACGCAGCCACTATGCCATATCAAATGCTGCCAGTGTCCCCCCCCCCCCCCCGCCAGCCTGCCGTCTGCACTTAACTGTCTCGGCGGGACAGCTCCTTGATTTCTTCTCCCATCCTCTCTTCCCGCTCTCTGCTATGATTGGAAGCCTGGCGTCCAATCACAGCGCCTGTCATTTCAGCCAATCAGGTGATGGTTAACAGATCTGAGCACCTGATTGGCGGAGAGGCGGTTTAGTGTTAGGAAAGCGAATAGTCATTCACTTTTCTAACACAGCTGAATGACCTGCGAGTGCCCAGCATGGCGCTCGCAGGTCACCTTTTTTTACGCCTATTAGAGCCTATGGCTCTAATCAGGTGCTTCAAAAACACCCACCGCCGCTGTAATTCAGGCGCCCGAAAAGGGGCCGAGCACCTAAATAGTAGGGGGTGGCAACGGCAGTGGTAGATTCATGCAATGGATGAATCTATCTATTGATGCTAGAGGGGAGTGGCAGGAGGGAGGGGGCGGCGCCCGTACGCCCTTAATGCACGTGGCCGCCACTGGTGTAAGAACTATTGTCTTCACACAAGAGAAGTCTTGTAAATTCAAAAGGAATCCTTGGTTGGCATACATTGTACCTTGTCCTGAACTTGGATTTTTTTTTTTAAGTGTATCCTAGGCCAAAACTTTTTAAATTAGTTTTTGATAAGGTATAGGAGGGTTGGAATCTGTTTTTTCCGTTTTTTTTTTTGATGGCTCAACTGGAGAAGTTCACTCACTTTATTTGTCCTGGTTATCATTGTCTCTGTTGAGGTGATGGGAAATACAAAATTTTAAAATGGTCATCAAGAAAGAACTAGAGGGGGATTTCCTAACACTTCCTGTTGTGTTTACAGAAAATCTTCTCAATGAATGGGCACCGCACAGAGTGATTAGGGTGTTCTCAGGCACATCTAGCACACCCCCTGCGCACACCTATGGTTTTTGCTTTGGATATATTTTACAATTATGTAGCGCTGGTAGATTTTTCAATCTACCACTTATAGGTAAATTTAGTGGGTCATCCGTTCTGTACATAGTTCAGATTCAATCTAATGTTAGTTTAGCCTCTTTTCCAGCTTGGCTGTGTTGTGTGTGGTTCCACATTGTGCCTGTGGGTGTCATTGTCATCATGGGTCAGTGTTGGAAAGCAACAAGCTGAAGTGCATGAGTGCTCTTCTGTCCCGGAGATAACTCGGCGGAGGTGGTCCTCCGAGTTGCATTCTGGGAGAGAGTATTTAGGGGACAGATGCCATGTATCGGGGAGTCTTTTTGCCTCGTGGCCCTCCTGGCCTAGGGGTACGTGTCAGTGAGTTCTACCTCGTAGCCCTCCGGCCTGGAGGGTTGCGTTGCTGCAGCCGCACGGGTGGACCCAGAAGCCTATCTGGGGCCTGCTGTTGCAGGGGATGGTCCTGTGCTGTCTGTCCTGCGGGAAGAAGACGGACAATCGGGAAGATCCAGGGGAGGACCCATCTTGGCTGCCCATGCAAGGCTGGTCTTAACCACTTCAGCCCCGGAAGGATTTACCCCCTTCCTGACCAGAGCACTTTTTACAATTTGGCACTGCGTCGCTTTAACTGCTAATTGCGCGGTCATGCAATGCTGTACCCAAACGAAATTTGCGTCCTTTTCTTCCCACAAATAGAGCTTTCTTTTGATGGTATTTGATCACCTCTGCCGTTTTTATTTTTTGCGCTATAAACGGAAAAAGACAGAAAATTTTGAAAAAAAATGATATTTTCTACTTTTTTGTTATAAAAAAAATCCAATAAACTCAATTTTAGTCATACATTTAGGCCAAAATGTATTCAGCCACATGTCTTTGGTAAAAAAAATGTCAATAAGCGTATATTTATTGGTTTGCGCAAAAGTTATAGCGTCTACAGACTAGGGTACATTTTCTAGAATTTACACAGCTTTTAGTTTATGACTGCCTATGTCATTTCATGAGGTGCTAAAATGGCAGGGCAGTACAAAACCCCCCCAAATGACCCCATTTTGGAAAGTAGACACCCCAAGGAAATTGCTGAGAGGCATGTTGAACCCATTGAATATTTATTTTTTTTGTCCCAAGTGATTGAATAATGACAAAAAAAAAAAAAAATTAAAAAAAAAAAAAAAAATTACAAAAAGTTGTCACTAAATGATATATTGCTCACACAGGCCATGGGTATATGTGGAATTGCACCCCAAAATACATTCAGCTGCTTCTCCTGAGTATGGGGATACCACATGTGTGGGACTTTTTGGGAGCCTAGCCGCATACAGGGCCCCAAAAACTAAGCACCGCCTTCAGGATTTCTAAGGGCATACATTTTTTATTTCACTCCTCACTACCTATCACAGTTTTGAAGGCCATAAAATGGCAAGATGGCACAAAACCCCCCCAAATGACCCCATTTTGGAAAGTAGACACCCCAAGCTATTTGCTGAGAGGCATGTTGAGTCCATGGAATATTTTATATTTTGACACAAGTTGTGGGAAAGTGACAATTTTTTTTTTTTTTGCACAAAATTGTCACTAAATGATATATGGCTCAAACATGCCATGGGCATATGTGAAATTACACCCCAAAATACATTCTGCTGCTTCTCCTGAGTATGGGGATACCACATGTGTGGGACTTTTTGGGAGCCTAGCCGCGTACGGGACCCCGAAATCCAATCACCGCCTTCAGGATTTCTAAGAGCGTTAATTTTTGATTTCACTCCTCACTGCCTATCACAGTTTTGAAGGCCATAAAATGCCAAGATAGCACAAAACCCCCCAAAATGACCCCATTTTGGAAAGTAGACACCCCAAGCTATTTGCTGAGAAGGCATGGTGAGTATTTTGCAGCTCTCATTTGTTTTTGAAAATGAAGAAAGACAAGAAAAACGTATTTTTTTTCTTTTTTCAAATTTTTAAAAGTTTGTGACAAAAAGTGAGGTCTGCAAAATACTCACTATACCTCTCAGCAAATAGCTTGGTGTCTATTTTCCAAAATGGGGTCATTTGGGGGGGGTTTGTGCCATCTGGGCATTTCATGGCCTCCAAAACTGTGATAGGCAGTGAAGAGTGAAATCAAAAATTTACGCCCTTAGAAAGCCTGAAGGCGGTGCTTGGTTTTCGGGGTCCCGTACGCGGCTAGGCTCCCAAAAAGTCTCACACATGTGGTATCCCCGTACTCAGGAGAAGCAACAGAATGCATTTTGGGGTGTAATTTCGCATATTTCCATGGCATGTTTGAGCAATATATCATTTAGTGACAACTTTGTGCAAAAAAAAAAAAAAAAAAAAAAATTTGTCTTTTTCCCGCAACTTGTGTCACAATATAAAATATTCCATGGACTCGACATGCCTCTCAGCAAATAGCTTGGGGTGTCTACTTTCCAAAATGGGGTCATTTGGGGGGGGGTTGAACTGTCCTGGCATTTTATGCACAACATCTAGAAGCTTATGTCACACATCACCCACTCTTCTAACCACTTGAAGACAAAGCCCTTTCTGACACTTTTTGTTTACATGAAAAAATTATTTTTTTTTGCAAGAAAATTACTTTGAACCCTCAAACATTATATATTTTTTTAAAGCAAATGCCCTACAGATTAAAATGGTGGGTGTTTCATTTTTTTTTTTCACACAGTATTTTGCGCAGCGATTTTTCAAATGCATTTTTTGGGGAAAAAACACACTTTTTTAAATTTTAATGCACTAAAACACACTATATTGCCCAAATGTTTGATGAAATAAAAAAGATGATCTTAGGCCGAGTACATGGATACCAAACATGACATGCTTTAAAATTGCGCACAAACGTGCAGTGGCGACAAACTAAATACATTTTTAAAAGCCTTTAAAAGCCTTTACAGGTTACCACTTTAGATTTACAGAGGAGGTCTACTGCTAAAATTACTGCCCTCGATCTGACCTTCGCTGTGATACCTCACATGCATGGTGCAATTGCTGTTTACATTTGACGCCAGACCGACGCTTGCGTTCGCCTTTGCGCGAGAGCAGGGGGGGACAGGGGTGTTTTTTTTTTTTTTTTGTTTTTTTTTCTTTATTAATTGTTTGATTTTTTATCTTATTTTTAAACTGTTCCTTTCATTTTTATTTTTTTTTAATAATTTTTATTGTTATCTCAGGGAATGTAAATATCCCCTATGATAGCCATAGGTAGTGACAGGTACTCTTTTTTTGAAAAAATTGGGGTCTATTAGACCCTAGATCTCTCCTCTGCCCTCAAAGCATCTGACCACACCAAGATCGGTGTGATAAAATGCTTTCCCAATTTCCCAATGGCGCTGTTTACATCCGGCAAAATCGAAGTCATGAAATGCTCGTAGCTTCCGGTTTCTTAGGCCATAGAGATGTTTGGAGCCATTCTGGTCTCTGATCAGCTCTATGGTCAGCTGGCCGAATCACCGGCTGCATTCTCAGGTTCCCTGTTGGGACAGGAGAGCCAGAGAAAAACATGGAAGACAGTGGGGGGGGGGCATTCCCTCCCACTGCTTGTAAAAGCAGTCTAGAGGCTAATTAGCCACTAGGATTGCTTTTACATGAAAGCCGACCGCTGGCTGAAAAGAATGATACCAAGATGATACCTAAACCTGCAGGCATCATTCTGGTATAACCACTCAAAGTCCAGCAACATACCAGTACGTTGCTGGTCCTTGTTGGGCATATATTGTAAACTTTTTTTTCATGCAGCCTGTGGGCTGAACGAAAAAAAGATATTGATCGGTGGGTATGCCCACCATTAGAATACCTCCCTTCATCCACCCACTTCTAATGATGGGCATACATGCACCATTTATATATGCCGAAGCATGGGGACATCCTCCCGCAAAAGGCAGGAGCAAATTGCTCCTCCACCCACTGCTGCCCCCACGCTTCGGCATATATGCTGAAGTATGTAACTGTGGTGGTGAAATCACCTCCGACAGCGCTGGAGTCACGGCTTTATGTATCGTGGGAGCAAACGCTGTTGCTGTCAAGATAAATAAATCCGCGCTGCAACTGAATGGCGTACCTGCTAAGCAAATGATGGTTAACAAAAAAACAAAGTAACATTACAGTATAACAGTAATACTTACCATACCTGCAAAGCAAATACAAAAAAAAACATAGTAAAAAATAAAACATTTAACGCAACCTGTGCCTACCTAAAATATATATATGCCGAAGCATGGGGGCATCCTCCCGCAAAAGGCAGGAGCAAATTGCTCCTCCACCCACTGCTGCCCCCACGCTTCGGCATATATGCTGAAGTATGCAACTGTGGTGGTGAAATCACCTCCGACAGCACTGGAGTCACGGCTTTATATATCGTTGCTGTCAAGATAAATAAATCCGCTCTGCAGCTGAATGGCATACCTGAAAACAAAAAAGTGGTTAACAATAAAAAAACAAAGTATAAAAAAATTGCATACCTATAAAGCAAACATGATAAAAACATAACAATAAAACATTGCAGTATAGAATACAATAAAAAAGAGCAGAACAATAGAGAGAGAATAGAGAGAGAACAATAAAACAACAACTATTTTTGGTTTTTTTATTTTATTTTTTTTTGTATTTTTATTTTTTTTTTATTTTTTTATTTTTTTTAACACTTTTTTTTAGTAACTTTAACTTTTTTAACTGGTACCAGGTTTGGGTCTCTCAAAATGCGATGGCATCTTGGGAGACCCTGTGGAAGTGTGTCCTAGTCTGTGCAGTGCTGTACCCTACGCTAATACTCAACTAGTGAATGGTAGCGTTCAAAACATTCACCAATGCATAGACCAGGATTGTCAGGACAGGAGGGACAACAATACCTGGTGTCACGCCTAAATCCGCGCTTGCTGCAGACACGACATCTTTTTTGGGGGGCTCGTTGGGTAGGGGTACTCTGGAGGACATAAGGAAAATGCCTCCCATGCAGCCGGCTTACTGTATTTGGATTGGGAAGGTGAGGTGGAGCACCGTCTGGAAACAGAAGGGCTCTGACGATCTCTTCCTGGAATTTAAGGAAGGATCCAGTCTGTCCTGACGCTCTGTATAGCACATGAGCGTTCAGCAAAGCCAATTGAAATAAATAAACAGACACTTTTTTGTACCAGCGTCTGGCCTTACGGGCAACTAGGTACGGCGCCAACAACTGGTCGTTGAGGTCCACCCCTCCCGTATTAAGGTTATATTCGTGGACACAGAGGGGTTTCTCCACAACACCAGTCGCCGTAGTAATTTGGGTCGTCGTGTCTGCATGAAGGGAGGTGAGAACGAAAACATTCTTATTGTCCCTCCACTTCATAGCGAGCAAGTTATTACACTGCAAGCAGGCTCTCTCCCCCAGCCTAAGACGGGACTCTACAAGCCGCTGGGGAAAGCCCCGGCGATTAGGTTGCACAGTGCCACATGCTCCAATCTGATGATCAAAAAAGTGGCACGCTCGTGTAATAATTGTCCACGTACAAGTGGTACCCCTTTCTGAATAAGGGTGACACCAAGTCCCACACTATCTTGCCAGCACTTCCTATGTAGTCAGGGCAGTTTATCGGCTCTACGTGACTATCTTTGCCCTCGTAAACCATAAATCTACATGTATAGCCTGTGGCCCTGTCACAGAGCTTATACATCTTGACCCCGTATCTGGCAAGCTTGCTGGGAAGGTACTGTTTGAATGACAAGCGGCCAGAAAACTTAATCAGGGACTCATCAACGCAGACAACTTGATGGGGAGTAAACAAGTCTCCAAAACGTTGGTTGAAGTGGTTTACGAGGGGCCGAATTTTGTAGAGCCGATCGTATCCAGGGTCTCCACGAGGACGACAGAGTTCATTGTCGTTGAAGTGCATGAACCGCAAAATCTGCTCGTATCGTGCCCTGGTCATGGAGGCAGAGAACACGGGTATATGGTGAATTGGGTCAGTGGACCAATATGACCGCAACTCACTCTTTTTAGTTATGCCCATGTTGAGGGAAAGGCCCAGAAAGATCTTAAATTCGGAGACCGTAATTGGTCTCCAATCTCTGGCAAGGGAGGACTGGGGAATAGTGGCGATGTGTTGACCAGCGTACAAATTGCTTTGGTCCACAATAGATCTATAGAGATCTTCGGTGAAAAACAGCGTATAAAAATCCAGTGGCGTAAAGTCAACTGTTTCCACCTGAATTCCGGGTTGGCCAGTGAAAGGGGGAAGTACGGGTGCTGCAGAAGTGGTGGGTACCCAATTCGGATTGGCGAATGCAGCAGGAAGGGCACTATGGGCACGACGGGCCTGTGTTTGTCTTCTTCTTGGTGGCAGCGGGACACTACTAGTGCTTGCCACCTCGCCAGCTTGAACTGCACTTATGGGACTCGCCACGTCACCAAGTGTTACTGCAGTGCTGGATGTACGACCAGGGTGTACTAGGCCGCTGGTGCTTGCCAGTTCACCAGAAGGAGTAGCGGCACTAGTACTTCTCTGCTCCATACGAGAGCCCTGCGGTTCTTGCACTTTATGGACAGAAGAAGAAGATCGGGGTCTGGTACGCCTGACCCTAGCAGGGACCACAACTCCGTCGTCAGAGCTATCTGTCATGGAGCCGCTGTCCTCTACAGGTTCGTATTCTGAGCCTGAACTTGACAGATGAGTGACTTCCTCTTCACTATCTGTCATACTCAGAAACGTGTAGGCCTCTTCACTAGTGTACCTTCGATTTGCCATTTTGGGCTCTAAATTTAGGGGTACACTAGTGAGACTCACAGGCAAAAAAGCTCCTGACTGTTAGCGACTGATTCAAAAAGCTACCAAAAAACTGTTAGCGATCGCAGGGATCAGGCCTGACTCTGCGAACGCTGCAGTTATGTGTGCTTAGTGTTTGGTAAGTGTCAGTTATCGATCGATACTGCACTTGGGTGGGCTGGGCAGGGCTGGGCCGAGGGGCAAAACGCAGGTGCTAGCAGGTATCTGGGTTGATCCCGCTAACACTGTGTTTATGGGAACCCTAAACTGCTGGGGAGTACGGTGATACGGTGATCGCTGGTGAAAGGGTTAACTAGGGGGCAATCAGGGGGTTAAAACCTTTAGCAGGTAGTATATGGGGGTCCCTGTCGCTATAAAACACTGACAGCGAACCTATATACTTACCTCCCTAACTAGCGTCACCTGTGTCACTAATACAGCGATCAGAAAAACGATCGCTTAGCGACACTGGCGACGGGGGGTAATCAAGGGGTTAACTTTTATTAGGGGGGGTTAGGGGGGTACCCTGGACCTAAAGGGGGGTACCCTAGACCTAAAGGGGGCTAACCTAACTGCCCTAACACTTATAACTGTCAAACTGACACCAATGCAAAAAAAAAAACTGCTATTGGTGACAGAGTGACAGGGGGTACAGGGGGGTGATCGGGGGGTGACTGGGGGGTGACAAGTGTGCCTGCGTGTTCTACTGTTAGTGTAGTGTTGGTGCAACTTACTTGGATGTCTTCTCTCCTCGGCGCCGGAACGAAAAGACCGGCTCGAGGAGGGATGACATCACTTCCTTTCCCTCTGTTTACATTACAGAGGGAAAGGAAGCATTTTCATTCGCCGGGAGCGATCAGGAGGGGGTGGCCAACAATGGATGGCCTCCCCCTCACCTCTCATCGCCCGCGAACAGGAGCCGACCGCCTATGGCACTGGGGGGGGGGTCCGATCGGACCCCCCACCCGCGGGAGGCAGATCACGTATGGGTACGTGATTCTGCCTGCCCGTGCCATTCTGCCGCAGTATATCTGCGTTAGGCAAGTGGTTAAGAAGGGCCTGGTGACTCGATTGGAGGACATATCCTGAACTACCTTATCGCACAAATACTGCCGGTCAGCTTAAAGGTTCTGGTACTGTGTTTGCTGTTCATCAAACTATTACATCCTGTGGCAGAGGATCGTATGAGTTTATTTCATTCAAGTCTGTGGCAGAGACTTTTTGTTCGTGCTGCGTTCCGGCTGCTAGGCAAGTGAGAGAAACCTATCCAGGCGGGCAAAGATTTAATCCTAAGCTGAGGATACATCAATCCTAAAGATTTAAATTCCTTGACGCTACGCCAAGAAAAGGTATTTGAACATCCCTGCAACTCTCCTTCTACCTCTTTCCTGCTACTTCTTCCAGTTATCCCCATTAAAGCATTGGAAAAGTACTCAAGTGACTGGTGCCTACATTGTCTTATAGTAAGCTCAACGGGGACCCCTAGACCCGGTATTGGTGAAATTACAGGTAACAAGGTGACGGTAACAGCCCGCTTTAAATCAGCAGCTCCACCGTGAGTTAGTGCTACAATTATATCAGTACTTGTAGAACAGAAGGGAGTAAATACAGTACCCAAAGTTGTATAATTTCTTCAAAGCTAACAGTCCCTGGATGGATGCTAACAAAGCGGGGGTTCCTATGTTTTCTCTGCATCATGTATGAGACTATAGAAAAAGACCATTGAATGTGCTAGTTCAGCTCCAGTATCCTCAGTTCTGTTGTCCCTCAGAAAACAGCATGGGTTAGGTCTTCAATAGATCAGTAGCTCCCTTTCCAGCTCAGAGGATATAGCCCTCAAGGTCTAGGCTTACTCCCATGATCCCACCACCCAAGACC
This sequence comes from Aquarana catesbeiana, assembly GCF_042186555.1. Classification (NCBI taxonomy): domain Eukaryota; kingdom Metazoa; phylum Chordata; class Amphibia; order Anura; family Ranidae; genus Aquarana; species Aquarana catesbeiana. Next base: position 26,213,950 of record NC_133334.1, read on the forward strand.
TTAACGGTTGCAAATAAGGGATTGACTTTAAATAAGGTAACCGATATTACAGTTCTGACACAGTGCTATGGATAACTCAATAGGTACTTTCAGTTCATATGACAAAGGAAACTCCAGCACAACAGCAATATAGAACAGAGCATAAACTGTAAACTCACACAGATTTAATCACACTCCAGGAAAAATATCTCCACAGTTCACAAATAGTGAAAAGCTGATTGATAGGTTATTACAGTGTAGTTCTGAGCAGAGCCAATTATTATTACAGGTAGGGTATAAGCATAGTTACAGCTTACCTGTGGGATCCCTGTGTAAGCTGGAAATCACTGTAGTCGGCACCACTACTCTGGTGATCTTCACTAGCTTCCAGGTCCCGTGCTGAATGGCTGGCCTGCTCTATTGTGAATGCAGGAGATTGCTCGCTTGACACAGGCACCATTCAAAGAATGCTTTGCATGTTCTCAGTGAATGCAAAAAATTCTCTGATTGTATGAGAAGGCGAGGTTGAAACAACTGCTCGCCTCGCCTCCTTAGTCAATTGAAGAACACTTTGCATCAATCGAGCATGGCGCATGTGCGAAGCGAACCACCTCCTGTGTTCACTTTTCAGTATGACAGCCGCTCAGCATGGGACCCAGAAGCTAGTGGAGATCACTGTAGATGCATGTGTACTACGGCGATTTCCAGCTAATATAGGGATCCCACAGAGATAGGTATATGCATTGTTACAGTAATCCAAGCTGGACTAATGTAAAAATATGTGTACTTGGAATTTTTCTTTAATGCCATTCTGTAATCTATATGCTGCAACTTTCCTCACACCAATGGGCGATGTGTAAAAACAGCAAAGCACAGTGTACCTACTAAAAACCCTTCCAAATTTTCTGTTTTATATTTGCAGCTCAGCCTGTTGTGGAACAGATCACCTCTGAAAATGTTGGTCAGAAGATGAAGCTTTCCTGCAGAGTCCACTCCTTCTACCCAAATACTATAGAGATTAAATGGTTCAAGGAGAAAGACGAGTTACCTACAACGGACTCTGAATTACATATTGATGACAACCATCTGTACAGCACTTCGTCCATTCTGATGTATGTCCCAGAGATGGAGGACAATGGAAAAACATTGAGGTGTCAAGTTGACCACCAGACTCTCCCAAATCCAGAAATTCGTGAATGGAAATTGGAAGAGCAGAGTAAGTAGAGCAGGACAGGAGTGGCATGGGAATGGGGTTGGAGGGCAAATTTCATGTTATTGGGACTTTAATGTTGCCACTCCATTCAGAGTGTAGGGTCCCTCAGAAAGCCAGAAATTCTAGCTATGGGGGAACATATGACTTCCTTCCTCTACTCTCAATATACAGTCCTCTGGCTTGAGCAGTCAATCACCATGTCCAAACATTGTTAGAAAGTGGCGGGGAAAAGGTTATCATTAAACTTCTGTAATTATCATGTATCTGGTTAGAGGTAAAAAAAATTATGAGAGGGCTTCCTTTACATTGCTGATCTAAAAGTAGCTAAAATGGAGGATAGGGGGTAAAAGGGCACAGAGTGACACAAGTGTTGAATGTCCCATCTGCAGATGATGAATTCTGGTAGAAGCTCTGGTGTTGATTGTGAAATGCTCAGAATGATTAGGATGTCACTGAAGAGCTGAGTGGTCACCACAGAGGTACAGACTGGCACAACAGCTGGTAGGAACACACAGAAAGCTGAAAGCAAAGTCTGAAACAAAGGTTGGCAACTGTCAAGACAGACAGCAAGCAGAATAGCAAGTAGTCATGGCCCGAAGACTGGCTGAGGTGACAGCAGGGAATCGGCAGAGACAAGCCAAAGTCAGGAACTAGCTGGGTCAGCAACGGAAAGGCAAGGTAAAAGTAGGTCCAAGTGCAGACCTTTGCCTGCATGTTGAAGCGTACACATGAGTGTGCCATCTTCTGATGCTATCCTGACAGTAAGCATGGTAAAGGAGTGACAGGAAACTTACACAGAAATTGGAGTTAGGTCTCCAAAAAGGGAAAAGAGCAGTGTGGGAATGCTACGGAAGTGACTGTATGTGGTGGGCTGACCTATAACGAAAGCCTTTCACTTTGCTCCTAATGGTACTTATTATGTCAGCTAAGACATAGTAATCAAATGTAGGCTTGAAACTTTGATCTGCAGACGGCAGTGTGCCTCTGTTTAATACTGTAGTTTACAGATACAATTACAGTAATAAAAAAATTAACTAAAAAATATAATTTTTTTTTTCGTTTAAACTTTATACTAAATAAATGCCTTCACTTTAGAAAAAAAATAGAATTATTTAGGATGAAAAGGTTAAACTCTTTAGATTTCACAGACAGGCCATACACAAGTGGATGGGTGGCTTCTCGACACTCTCCTGCTTTAATTGAAAAATCAAAGGAGATGGATACTTTACCAGCCCAGGTACCATTATAGCAGGCTTCAGGCCTCCTTAAGCTACAGTGTCCAGAAGGAGTACTAACAGTTTCAAAAAGATTTCACAACACCAAATCCATGTATCATGCCATGTTACAGCCTCTTTCCTGGCTGAGCCAGGTATATACTCACTTAGGTATAGGCCACAGACAGGCAGATAAACACAGGCAGCTCCAGATCTGTGAAACAGCTTTTGCCCAGCTCTGGATATTCTACTGTCCTCTCTCTCCCTAGGCTCAACCCTCTAGGGAAAAGGGTGTAGAGGGGCCCTTGGCAAAAAGTTGCCCGCTAAAGGAGACATACTTCTCCAGCAGGCAGTGATTCTATTGCCTCTGGCAGAATCTATACCATTCAACACTTTTGTGTTGGATGCCTGCTCACTCACTGTGAGCTGTGGTTCCTTCCACTGGCCCATAAATATCTGCTGTGTACTGTAGTGACGTAGTAACCAGAGGGAGGAACCAAAGTGTATGGCAAGGAATGCTGGTATCTTGACATATCCAAAAGTCTCTACCTGAAGCATACAGGGGTTGATCTACTAAATAGGATGTTTACAATGTGAGTTAATTTTGCTCAGAGCTTAGTGAATGTGGTGAAATTTCATTTTGAAAAGGATAACCAATCATGGAAATCAAGGAAAATTAAAAAAAATAGCATTTTGCTTGCACACGATTGGATAATGGAGATCAGCAAAGATTCACCTCATCCAACTTCCCTTGCAAAGAGAACAGCCTATTTACCTGTAGTAACTCAACCCCAGGGAATTACACCCTTTAAACTCAAGCTCTTCTGGTTGGCCATTGGGAGCAAAGAAAATACCCACTACTTCCCTGTATCCCATAGGGGTGTGCACATGGTTTGCAGCAGAGATTCCCCCTACTGCCCTTGTGCCCCCCCCTTCCCCCCACAGTGCTTCCGGCTTCCCTCCTCTCCTCTCTCACCGGCTGTTGCTGCGGGGATGTTTTAGGATGAGTGGGGGAAGGGGCTGGTAAATATGTAATTTATCAACCCTTCCCTATCTGAATGAACATGGTGAGTGATCAGTAAAGTGTGTTTGAGCTTTGGAGTGCACACCCTAATGCAATAGGCTGCGCACACCTATGCTGTATCCAATACACTCTCCTCCCTTTCAAGTGTCAGGATTGGTGATTGGCTGCTAAGTTCTGTGCACACTCCAGGTTCCAACTTGGCCTAGGGTTCCTTCTCTTTACTGCAGGTGGTTGAACAGAGTGGAGGGGAAACTAAAGGAAAGGGAGCATGTACAGCTGGTGGGGCCACTATTTAAAGTGAGCCTGTTGTTTTGGTTTGCAACTGATATAATACCTAAACTTTGTTTTTGTTTTCCCCCCCAGGAACGAATGGCATTGAAACCTGAAAAATATCAAAAAACAGTGGACAAATTCTAGTGGTGAGAGATGGCCACATGCCACTAATAGAAAACGTCTCAGGATGCCTTTCTTAGAATCAAATTCTTTTTTCTATGAAGACATTTTTTTATTTTGTAAAAGTCTTCATCACTGGGGCTCTATAATAGCAGCTTCTCAAAAAGTTACTTCTTGGTTTGTCCTGGAGGAACCATACTCAAACCTCGCCAGGAAGAAGCCTGTAATGTTGCTGCCTGGGCACTGGACTCCGCATTAGGTGCTTACCTAGGCATAGAATGCAAAACATCGATTTGCCTGTGCTCTACAGATCAGTACTGTTGTCCACCTGTCTAGCGAAGTCGTTTCTCTGAAGGCCTCCTAGGGGGTATGACCACCAGAAGGGCAAAGACTGCTCAGAGGGGGAATTTTACTCTTGATCCTGCCTGTCACTCTCCAGCCTGTATACATAGTGGAGGGTGCAGGGTGCATTTCAGACCACTGCTGCAACAAGTCAGGATATTGCCCTAGAGCAGGCATCACTAAATGGTGGACCACGGTCCAGGTCCAGACCGAGTCACTGTCCCATCCGGACTGCCACAGTTGCACCACTTAGGAGCTGGTTCTTCCCCACTAGCCATCACTGCTGTCATTCTCACAGCAGAGCAGACAGCGGGAGGCAGGACTGTTCTGGACAGAGGGCAGAAGCTGTCCAAGTTAACTTTTCAAGGTAACAAGTAGGTGATTTTATGCTAGGGTGCAGAAAACAATCTCCAGCTTGTTAATATGAAAAGTTGTGCAGCTCCCACCTTCCACCCAGATCTGCTCTGCCTTCCGCCCCCTGTGTACCTGTGTAAGGTAGGACCGTAAAGAGAGGGAGGAGATGTAAATGGGGGCTGAGGACACGATTGTGAAGGATGGAGGGGGGGGGGGTGATATGAAGGGGGGCTGAAGACATTACTGTGAAAGGGAGGGGTGATGTGAAGGGGGCTGGAAACAGTATTATGAAGGGAAGTGTTAGCATAAGGGGGGCTGAGAACACTGCAGTGAAGGAAGGGGGGAGTGAAGTAAAGGGGGGGCTGAGGACACTGTAGTGAAAGGGGGACTGTGATGTGCAGGGACAACTGAGGACACTGATGTAAGAATGGTATTGTGATATAAGAGGACAGGGGAGGCATGTTGGGCAAACATGTGATTTGGACCTCTGCTAGAAGAAAATTTTACTGACCAGATCTCCATTCATTTTAACTCAATGCTCGGGCTCGATGTGTACTTTCACGTAGTTCCAGTCGCACAATCACAGGGGTTAACTCCAGAGCCTTTGCCCTCAGTTCCTCTATGACTGAAAACCAGTGGTATGAATGGAGTTCTGGACATTTTCTATTTGATGGTTTAAAGAAGTAGATAGGGAACATGAAAGTGAATTTCACTAGAAAGAAAGTGGACATAATGTTGTAAAATTATTAATGAGTGGCCCTCGCAGAACAAAAGTGGCTTGATGGATGTGAGACAAGAAAAGGCTGAGAATGTTTTGATTACTTTAAATGTGTCCAGTCCATGGCAGAAACAGTAAATGGGGATGTGACTGAGTACTAACTTTACTGCCATAAGGAAACAAGGATTTGAAGTGTGCAGTAGCATTGAAGCCCAGAGAGAGGAGAGAAGAGAGAATACAACAGACTTGATGCTTTTACAGCCCAAGATGAGGAGCAAATGTTTATGCTCATCTAAAGACAGAGACCAGCAACATGAAGAAAAAGATGGTGACGAAGGCAAAGATAGGACTGGTGCCAGTACTCTAGCATTAATTTTCAACTGAGAGGTGTCCAATTTGTCTGAACAATCTTTCCCTGGAGGTTAGCATTCCAGAAGATTGTTGTCATGTTTTCTGCACATCCTGCATTCTTAAATGGTGGGAAACTTCCTCATCCTGCCCTGTTGACTGCAAACCCTTTCAAACCATGTATGAAATAGATGCACCAAGATCCATGTCGTGGCAAGAACACAAAAAGAAAACTGCAGCTGCAACCTGTGCCAGTGGTGCTGTACAAAAGGGAAGATATGCTTTAGAACAGATGTGAAAATATGTACTACAATCAATCCTGCCAGCTTTTTCCTAGAGAGAGAAGAAGACCTCGAAAAGGAGGGTCACCATATCTACTTAAAACATATGGAAGAAGAAATGCAGCAAATCTCCCAGTAAAGGACACTCCTCTTGAAAATTCTGATCTGATCCTGTTTGCAGAGGCTTCACGCCTGTACAAAGATGGAGTACCCAAGAATGGCATATGCGGTGATAACATTGGAGGAAGTGATTGAAACCCAGCTACTCCCTTCATCACTTTCAGCGCAGGTTGCCAAAGTGGTAGCACTCACCAGAGTCTGCGAGGCCGCAAAGAATCAAACATCCAACATCTACACAGGGCTGGAGCAAGGATTTCTGATACTCTAGGTAAAACCTCATTTTGCTGCCCCTCCCCCCACCCTTTGCCCTGCCCATGTATAAAGTGGCAGTGTATATGCTCATCCTTAGGTCACAGAGGGGATTCCCAATTATAAAGCACAATAAGTCCTAGTCCTCAGGTCACAAACTTTGCCCCTCATTACAAGGTGTATAAAACCTCCATCCCCAGGTCATATAGGGGGTCCCCCATTATAAGATGTACTGAGGTCCCCATCCTGAGGACACACAGGTGGTGCCCATTATAAGTACAGTGCCCCCCCATCCTTTATGATACACAGGGGTTTCTCAATATGAGCGCAGCCCCTCTAATCCACATGACAGGGGGCCCCATTATGAGTACACTGTCTCTGCTCAGGACACACAGAGGCTCCCCATTATATGAAGTACAGTGCCCCCACCCAAACACACACACCTCTACCCCCCCATGTTCCATCACTGTACTTACCTGTACACATATTCCATCACTGCACACATGTTACATTGCTGTACCCTCTCTACTGCACATGTTACATTGCTGTACTCCAGCTGCACACGTAAGTTTTCTGTACCTCTCTACTGCACACGTTACATTGCTGTACTCCAGCTTCACACATGTTACATTGCTGTACTCTCTCTACTACACACATTTTACATTGCTGTACTCCAGCTGTACACATGTTACATTGCTAGACTCTCTCTACTACACACGTTACATTGCTGTACTCTCTACTGCACACATGTTACATTGCTGTAAAAATAGCTTAGTATTGCAAAAGCTTTGAAATGATGATGCGACAAATTTCTGAATTATATTTCTGAGTCAGCTTGAATCAAAATGTGTGATTTATTTTCACACAAAAGTTACAAAAATGCTTTCAATAGTTGTACGTTCAAATACTGAATTAAGGCAGCTTAAAATATGATTAAAAATATGAGATAAAGTTTGTTTCAAAATAAAGTTCAAAACGTGCTTAAAAGATGGCTGCTGTTTCCTTTGTTCTGAGAGCAGTTGTATGTATGTTGCTTGCTGTATGTTGGAAGAAGTGTGTAAGAAATGGAGGAGCTGTGAAAGAGAGCTCCTCCAAAAAGCATCTCTCCTTATATCAAGTCTGTTTTCTTTGTCAAAATTCGCACCAAAAACCAAACACTCCCATTCCTCTCCCTTCTCCTCCCATCCAAGGGTGGGATTCAAGGATGTGTAAAATTTGACCATCATGTCTAATTAGCTCCGGACTCTTACACAGGAAGAGAGGGGGGTGGGAATCGACGCTTCACAGACTGAGTATACATATCATTTATCAAACATAAATATCCATGGGGCGTGGCCAGATGTGATCGTGGCGGGACATGTCTTCTTGGAGCTCCAGCTATCCTCCGGTAACTAATCCTGATTACAGCCAATTGACCGGCTCTCATCTGCACTGTTAGTGACACCACACTAGTGGAGTCAGCTAGGCACAGAGGGATGCCGTCCTCTGCGTCAAAAAAGCAGCAGGCACAGCAAATACAGCCGCCGCTAGATCAGAGACAACTCCGTTCCCAGGGAACCGCGGTGGCTAGCTCCGCCCACTCCATCTTGGTTCCCGTCTCCATTGTACAGCGCGCCAAACCTCCGAAAGTGAAGATGGTGCAGCAAGACAATACTATGCCACAGGGGCCAGAGGATTCCTCTCTCATACCGCAGGAGATTGAGGTGGACACAGCAGCCATAACAGGTCCGATCCTGAAAGCCATATGGGCATCAAAGTCGAAACTCATGGATCACATTGACCTCCTAGCGTCGGAATGCAATCTCATCCAGCATGATCTTGATAAGATCAGAGGCAGAATTACCACAGCGGAGGATCATATCTCGGAGGTGGAGGATGCCTCACATACCCAAGGCTCGCAACTGGCAGAACTTAGGATATGGTGAGATCCCTACAACACAGAGCGGATGACGCTGAGGACCGCCAGAGAAGAAATAATGTGAGGGTGGTAGGGTTGCCTGAGGGGGTTGAGGGGACTGCCACAACTAGATTTGCAGAGCAGTTTTTTAAATCTCTCGCTGCAGGCTTTAGGTGACCTCCCTCCCACATATGTCGCTGAAAGAGCGCACAGGGTTCCCACTGGAGCAAGGCCCGCAGGCGCCCCACCACGGCCATTACTGGTCAGGTTCCTTAATTACAGGGATTGCAACATGCTACTGGTGGAAGCACGGAAACATAAAGAGCTAAAGTTTAAGAATGCCCGTATTATGCTGTTCCCAGATTTCTAAGCGAAGACGCAGAGAAGACGTCTATCCTTCACAGATGTAAAAGAGAAGGCTCAGAGAGCGTGAGCTGAAATATAGCATGCTGTATCCCAGTCGTCTCCATGTGCAGTACAAAGACACTGTGAAATTCTTTGAAACCCCGCAAGATACTTGTGATTGGCTAGACCACAACCCGCAAGACACCAGGATCCCTCTGAGGGGGTTTTTGTGGTCTGTTTTATTGTTCTATGTTTTTTTCTCTTACTTTTTTCTGTTTCTCTGGACCATTTTTTCCTTTTCTTGTTTTGTTACCTACCCCTGGATGACCCCTTTTCTGTGTGTCCGGCGGACCGAGGTCTTTGTATCTACACTTTACTAGTTCCCTCCATACAACTAAGGAACTGCATCTGAGGAGTGCCTGCGCACGGTTGCTGGAGATGTTTGCTATTGGGTGCGCACTGCAACATGGTGAGTCGTTTAATTACCGTTATCTTCCGGGTATACGGCTGATTGGCTATACTTTTCCACTCATGGACTGAGCATGGAGTCTCGTGCAGAAGACACAAAATTTTCCAATGTCGAACTGTCGACACTTCAGGTTGAACTCTTTCAGGTTTTTTTTTACAGGGCTCAAGCTGCATACTGGACAATTTTTGGTTTTGTTTTTTTTGTTGGGTTAGTAGTTTCTGGTATAACAGCAGGGGAGAGGGGGATTTACCAAGGCCATATGCCATTTGCTAGTTGTAAACTAATGATACCTAGAGATTGCATGTCCTTGTGTGTGTTTTGTCCATCTGTTGCTTCATTACTACCAGGGGTAATCTGGTTGTCAGGTCTTTTCCACTATTATGATGGATAGCAGGATAAAGATATTGTCATGGAATGTTAGGGGTTAAACAACAAATTTAAGAGGGCAACAGTGTTCCAATACCTTAAACAGGTTAAGCCACATATCGTCTTCCTCCAGGAAACTCACCTGGAGGGAAGTAAAATTCTATCTCTACGCAAACCCTGGATTCAGAGGGCCTACCTCTGAATCCAGGGTTTGAATCCAGACCTACCTATTCCACATACACCAGAGGGGTCTCCATACTGATTAGCAAAGCATGGATGGAAGCAATATGGATGTATCCTATCATAAAATTTTGTTGGTGAACATATACTTACCCCCCCCCCTTTTCAGGTGAAATTACTGTATGATTTATTGGTAATATTGGCACCTTACCTGCAACTCCCTATGCATGGGGGATTATAATGCCACCTAAGACCCTGTGTTAGACTCATCCGACGTAGCTAGGCCAGCCTCAGTGTATTTGTGCTCATGGGCGATTTGGCATTTGGAAATGCTTCCATTTTAAAGAACTTCCATGAGTCATAGTACTTGGCTGGGGGAACCTCAGATCATAACCCGCTTCTCATCGCCCTGGCCTTCCCCTCAGGGGGTAAGAAGGGGGGGGTGGAGACTAGCTCCATGTTGGTTGCAAGAAGATCAAGTAACAGCTCAAGTTCAAAAGGCCATGGATACATTCTGGACAACTAATGTGGACTCGGTTGACCCACCCATAGCGTGGGATGCATTTAAGGCAGTGACAAGGGGCGAGTGTATATCTGCAATAAAGGCAGCCAGAAGAGAACACAATGAGGAGGGTGAGCTCCTACTAGCCAAAGAGCTGGAGAGTGCTAAAACTTACGCAGACTTTCCTTCGGAGGCTAACTATGTGTCCCTGCTAGAGAATAGGCGTTCAGTAGCATTGTATTTCACGAATTTAGCTCATACTGAGGTGAGGCAGAGGGCAGAAAATATTTTTGCTGAAGGGGACAAGAATGGCAAACTTTTGGCCAATCTGGCAGCTGACCAAAAAATACCAGTTAATATCCCGGTAGTGAGAAGAGGGGATGGAACTCTAGTCACTGATCCAGTTGGGGTTTTGGAGGAATTTGTACGTTTTTACACGTTCCTGTACTCACCTATCCCTTCTTATGATCCTATAGAGTTGGAGGAGCTATTACAGAGCCTTTCCATGCCAAGATTATCAGACACTGATGTTGCCCTTTTGGACGAAGGTATCTCTGTCCTAGAAATTGAGGCAGCCATACTTGCCTTCCCCCTCAGAAAGCTCCGGGTTCAGACGGATTTCCCATTGATTTTTATAAAGTATATATGTCACAATTGGCCCCCAGGCTAAACCTGCTTTTTGCACACTGTTGGGAACAGGGAGCCTTACCGGCCTCGATGATGGAAGCCTATATAGTGCTTCTTTTGAAGCCTGGCAAGGATCCACTGGAGTGCTCCTCGTATCGCTCTTTCACGTTACTCAATATGGATCTGAAGATCCTCACTAAGGTGCTGGCATCAAGGTTGGCCAGGGTTATCTCAGCCCTGGTGGACATTGACCAGACAGGGTTCATGCCCAACATGTCGACAGACACGAACCTAAGGAGATTATTCACGCATTTACAACTAGACATTGCAGAGTCTCGGTCATTGTCTCTATAGACATTGAAAAGGCCTTTGACTCTGTGGATTGGCAATACCTGAACAAGGTGCTGGAAGCCATGGGGTTCGGTCCTGGATTCCGTCGTTGGGTCACGTTCCTGTGCTCCAAGGACGACAATCTGGCTGGGAATCGCTGTTTCTGATTTCTTCACGATAGGACGGGGTACCAGGCAGGGGTGTCTGCTTTCCCCTGTTCTATTCGCCTTAATGATAGAACCCATGGCCAGGGCACTTAGACAATCTGAGGTGGTAGGAGCGATTCAGGTAGGGAACATTAAAGAGTGTTAAGCGCTATACGCCAATGACCTGCTCCTGTTCCTCAGAGATCCAGGGCCATCTCTTAGAGCAGCCCTACTGATCTTGGACAAGTTTGCCTCTTTCTCTGGCTTACGAGCGAATTGGAGCAAGTCATCAATCCTACCTCTGGGCCCTGAGGCACGAACCCTATTGGATGTCACACTGCCATTGCAGTGGGTCTCCTCAATTACCTTCCTCGGAGTTAAAATAACCGCCAATATTCAGGGCTACATGTCACTAAACCTCCTCCTGCTTGTGACTAGATTTAAACAAAAGACTCAGGCATGGCGGAGACTACCCCTCTCTTTATTGGGGTGGGTTAGCCTCATAAAAATAACCAACTGGAGAAAAAATCTTACGAGCCACAATAATCCAGTGCCAAAAAATAAAATATAGATATTAATACCCAGCAGCAGATGCAGACCACGTTTCATAACCGTGCAAATATGTGTAGAGAATTAAATGTATTGCGCTGAAGTAGATCAAATTAATATATAAACCACCTAAACGTGAGTATAAGTATAAATCAAAATTGTATCAAAAAATGATAAAACAAATTCATAAACCAACATGTGATATATTCATAAAAATCACATGAAAGTGTAATGTGCATAAAAAATATATATATGTGACAAATTCATGAAAATAACGTGACAAATACATTTAAAACCTACATAAAGTGCGATGTGCATGTACAGTTTCAACAAATCACAAAGTGCATGATCTAAATAGAAATAAAAAAGTGCCCAGTGATCAGCATAGATATAGTCATGTACATTTCTTATAAGGTATGAAGGAAAATTGGCAAAAAGTGCATATAATAATCAAGTTTGGTGTCATCCAGCATGCTCATTCAATGTCAGGTACTGCAAAAAACATGCTCCAGTGTGCTTCAGTGACCCCCCCAAAGTGATTGCGCTCACCTCAGAGCGTGTGACACAGTGACTAGCTGTGTCAAAACACGCTATGGAGCCACCCCCGGGCTCTATACTGATAGTTGGGTACCGATCTCCAGTCTGGATCAATGCAGCTCCATATCATAAACAAAAAGAAGGACTAGATAGTGTGATACCGTAAAAAATATATTTATTGATAAATAAACCCACTCCCCGCAATGGGGTACTCACATTTTACCGGTGCGTAAGTGCACCGCTCTGTACAAGCTTAAAAAAAAAACACCGGTCGGCGTGTGGTATGGTATGTGCTCTCATGATCAGGTTCCGTGCTGCTAACTCCGTCCTGGCCCCTTCCCTACGCGTGTTCGACACAGGGATTACGTGTCTTCATCAGGAGGATATGATTGGACGGATGCTCTACGGTTTACATATAGTAGTGGTGGCCATTTTGGCAAGGACCGCAGACATTCTAGCAATGGGCTACATCTTTCATCCACACGTCAGATGTCAATATCTACATGTGAAAGGCAGCTCATAGCAAGGCTTTATTAAAGGAGATGTCACATAGCCAAAGGCAAGTGACTAAAGGGCAAACAACCATGTTACATAGTTACATAGTTACATAGTAGGTGAGGTTGAAAAAAGACACAAGTCCATCAAGTCCAACCTATGTGTGTGATTATGTGTCAGTATTACATTACATATCCCTGTATATTGCGGTCATTCAGGTGATTATCTAATAGTTTCTTGAAGCTATCAATGCTCCCCGCTGAGACCACCGCCTGTGGAAGGGAATTCCACTTTCTTACCGCTCTTACAGTAAAGAACCCTCTACGTAGTTTAAGGTTAAACCTCTTTTCTTCTAATTGTAATGAGTGGCCACGAGTCTTATTAAACTCTCTTCTGCGAAAAAGTTTTATCCCTATTGTGGGGTCACCAGTACAGTATTTGTAAATTGAAATCATATCCCCTCTCAAGCGTCTCTTCTCCAGAGAGAATAAGTTCAGTGCTTGCAACCTTTCCTCAAAACTAAGATCCTCCAGACCCTTTATTAGCTTTGTTGCCCTTCTTTGTACTCGCTCCATTTCCAGTACGTCCCTCCTGAGGACTGGTGCCCAGAACTGGACAGCATACTCCAGGTGCGGCCGGACCAGAGTCTTGTAGAGCGGGAGAATTATCGTTTTATCTCTGCAGTTGATCCCCCTTTTAATGCATGCCAATATTCTGTTTGCTTTATTAGCAGCAGCTTGGCATTGCATGCCATTGCTGAGCCTATCATCCACTAGGACCCCCAGGTCCTTTTCCATCCTAGATTCCCCCAGAGGTTCTCCCCCCAGTGTATAGATTGCATTCATATTTTTGCCACCCAAATGCATTATTTTACATTTTTCTACATTGAACCTCATTTGCCATGTAGTCGCCCACCCCATTAATTTGTTTCATGTATATGAAAGAAATTTAAATACAGTAATCCAGGACGGAGCTTGGATGACCAATATACCATATCACACCTCAGTGGCGTGCATTACATAAAATACCTGTTATAACATAATCTAATGTAAATGTATAGCAATAAGAAAAAAAGCGAATGCCATATATTTTAATATATAATATTTTTTTATATATTTTTATTATATTTTTTTTTTTACATTGTTCGATTTAATATCCATGTGTTGTGATTGCTGGATATCATGTATAGGTTTTCTATGTCTGTTCAACCACTTAGGTAGAGGATATAGTAGTTTATATTATTGCAATAAACTATAATATTAGTCAGTATAGTTTATAGACATATGGCTATTTAGGATTAATATCGAGTCTTTTATAATTTATTTATTGGCATTCGCTTGTTTTCTTCTTATTGCTATACATTTACATTCGATTATTTTATAACAGGTATTTTATGTAATGCACGCCACTGAGGTGTGATATGGTATATTGGTCATCCAAGCTCCGTCCTGGATTATTTAAATTTCTTTCATATACATGGTTGTTGGCCCTTTAGTCACTTGCCTTTGGCTATGTGACATATCCTTTAATATAGCCTTGCATGTAGATATTGACATCTGACGTGTGGATGAAAGATGTAGCCCATTGCTAGAATGTCTGCGGTCCTTGCCAAAATGGCCGCCGCTACTATATTTAAACCGTAGAGCATCCGTCCAATCATATCTCCCTGATGAAGACACGTGATCCCTGTGTCGAACTCAGGGCTCCATAGCGTGTTTTGACACAGCTAGTCACTGTGTCACACGCTCTGAGGTGAGCGCAATCACTTTGGGGGGGGTCACTGAAGCACACTGGAGCATGTTTTTTGTAGCACCTGACATTGAATGAGCATGCTAGATGACACCAAACTTGATTATTATATGCACTTTTTGCCAATTTTCCTTCATACCTTATAAGAAATCTACATGACTATATCTATGCTGATCACTGGGCACTTTTTTATTTCTTTTTAGATCATGCACTTTGTGATTTGTTGAAACTGTCCATGCACATCGCACTTTATGTAGGTTTTAAATGTATTTGTCACATGTTATTTTTATGAATTTGTCACATATATATATTTTTTATGCACATTGCACTTTCTTGTGATTTTTATGAATATATCACATGTTAGTTTATGAATTTGTTTTATCATTTTTTGATACAATTTTGATTTATACTTATACTCACTTTTAGGTGGTTTATATATTAATTTGATCTACTTCAGCGCAACGCATTTAATTCTCTACTCATAAAAATGAAGTTTTTATCTGTAATATTGTACTTCCAGCTTCATTCTCCTCTATGGATCCCAAAAACTTCTTTTAAAACACTAAATGGCATAATAGGGTCTTTCATATGGTCCCCACAGTCACCTCGTATAGGTATCAAAGTTCTCCAGGAGCCATGGGGACGGGGGATTGGCATTACCTGACTGGCAGGAATACTATCTAGCAGGCCGATGGTGTTTGCTAGGCGTTGGCTGTTGGCGGATGACGGGGACTCTGCCACGGTTATGGAAGCGGCGCACTTGGGATCCTATGAGAGTTTGATACTGGCCCTCTACAGGGGTCCGAAATCTTGCCTGCCTTTAACGGACTTGATGAAAGCGACCATTAGGGCATGGGAAACTACCACCACTTTGATGTCCCCTAGTTATTTGGGAGTTACGCCCTCGGCCCCATCGCCCTTGGCCCCGTTATGGATGAACCCGATTCTCCCACTTTTCTACTCCCTCCCAGATCCCATGATATGGGCATGTGGGGATGTTAAGGTGTTGGGAGACATTACAAGAGAAGGAGAGCTTTGTACATTTGACCAGATGAAGGCCAGACATAATTTACCCAACTCCTTCTTCTTTCGCTATTTGCAGCTGCGTCACGCATTTCAGGCTCAGTTCAATGGCCAAAGAATTGAGTACCTGCCATCAGACTTAGAGACTCTCTTGACTGAAGAGGAATTAGTCAAACCACTGTCAACCATATACAGATCCATCTTCAAAAAAACTCCTCTGGGGCTATCCAAATGCAGGGAGCGGTGGGAGAGGGAAATTACTGATATGCAAGGGGAGGACTGGGAAGACATGTGGGATCACCCTTTTAAATATTTAGTGTCTGCCAGGGACCGGCTGATTCACTTTAAATTCTTCCATCGCATTTATTTTACACCTGCCAGGTTGTCCCCAGTCAATGCTGGAGATGCTCACACTCCCCAGCTGATTTGGAACATGTCTTCTGGAGTTGTTCGCAGATCCAAGTTTTCTGACCTGGTATTACTGGTTGCCTTTCAGAGGTACTCATCATCCCAGTCCCTATGACACCTAGATTCTGTCTAATAGGATTGGTGGAGGAGGTAGTTCCAACCCGGGTGCACAGCACGTTACTGAATATAGGGCTGTTTTATGGTAGGAAGGCTATACTGTTGAAATGGAAGAAACCAAATGCACCCACTCTGTTGTATTGGAAAGGACTGGTTAATTCGGTAATACATCTATACAGATCGACTTATAGGTCCAGAGGCTGTGAAAAAAAAGTTTAAAAAGGTCTGTCAGGCTTGGCTTGACTCTTCAGCTACGGTGAGCTCAACATGAAGTTGTGTATATATATATGCATATGAGGTTGGGCAGGACTTAGCGATTGTAAATTACTCTATTTAGTGAATAAACAAGATCCACCCCAAGAGGCACACAAAATCGTCCCCTATTGCATAGGCGTGTAGATACCGGTTACATAGGGGGCATGGTACGGATGTAACTAGTCCTAAGGTGCACATCTCTATGAATACATGACTATGGCAATTGGTAGGGTAGGGGTGTTGGGGGGGGAGGGGGAGTTAGATTGAACTATGTTAGTTCTTTTTTGATGGCCCTGCGTGGCCACTGCCAGGATGGCACGTTGCCTACCGGCTTTATGTTATAGATTGTATTGTATTGTACTGTGAAGAAAACTCAATAAACAGAATTTAAAAAAAACACAGATATCCATTACATAGAAATTCCTTCATGAAAATACAATCAGTTATATCATTCAAAAATAACCTGACAATTTCTTGAAATTGAGAACTCAAATGTCACCATCTGTAGATTGTTAGCTCAGAAAACTCACATTCGCACTATTTTTTACAGGGGGACTCCTCAGAGATATATTTTTTAAAACCAAATTAAATTTTGAATATTAAGAATATAACATTTCCCTCTGAAATATGAATAATTACCATATTTCATATCTAATCATCCATACGTCATTTATGTCACAAATACTCTGTCTTTTCCAGATGTATTTTCATTTGCAACTCCAAAACCCATTCTTCTTTTAAAGCGGAGGTTCACACAAAAATTGAACCTCCGCTTTTCGGAACCCTCCCCCCCTCCGGTGTCACATTTGGCACCTTTCAGGGGAGAGGGGGGTGCAGATACCTGTCTAAGACAGGCATTTGCACCAACTTCCGGCAGAGACTCCCACGGGAGTCTACGCCTCTTCCTATCCCCCCGCGCTGTCTGCCGGGACACACACGGGTCCCAGGAGATAGCGGGGACCAGTTAGGACGCGCAGCGACACTCGCGCATGTGCAGTAGGGAATCAGGAAGTAAAGCCGCAATGCTTCACTTCCTGATTCCCTCACAGAGAATGGCGGCGGCAGCTTCCGAGAACCGAGGGACGGTTCGGTCTCGGGTGCCAACATCGCTGGACCCTGGGACAGGTAAGTTTTCTTGCTTTAAAACTCAGCAGCTGCAGTATTTGTAGCTGCTGACTTAAAAAAAAAAAAAATTTGCGGGACTCCTGCTTTAAGCTTATTTTGCAATAAATCATCTCCTCTCCTGATTTCATTTCTAATTCGATAATATAATTTTTTCATTCTAAACATTAAACATAACACCAATTATTTCCTGAAAATTCTGACCATTGATGAGATGTTTCTTGTAAATGACCTTATTCATGTTTAAACAATATTTCTGCATTCTGAAGTTCCTTAGCTAAAGCTATCAATAAACCTTTATCCTTTTGAAGCACATACTCCAGCTGCACACACGTTACATTGCTGTACTCCAGCTGCACACACGTTACATTGCTGTACTCAAGCTGCACACGTTACATTGCTGTACTCAAGCTGCACACGTTACATTGCTGTACTCCAGCTGCACACACGTTACATTGATGTACTCCAGCTGCACACGTTATATTGCTGTACGCCAGCTGCACATGTTACACTGCCCTACTCTCTCTACTACACACGTTACATTCCTGTACCCTCTCTACTGCACACTTGTTACATTTCTGTACCCTCTCTAATGCACACGTTACCTGGCTGTACCCTAGCTGCACACGTTACATTGCTGTACCCTAGCTGCACACATGTTACATTGCTGTTTTCTCTCTACTGCACACATGTTACATTGCTGTACTCTCTCTACTGCACACATGTTACATTGCTGTACTCCAGCTGTACACGTTACATTGCTGTACTCTCTACTGCACACATGTTACATTGTTGTACTTTCTCTACTACACACATGTTACATTGCTGTACTCTCTACTGCACACATGTCACATTGCTGTACTCTCTCTACTGCACACATGTTACATTGCTGTACTCTCTCTACTGCACACATGTTACATTGCTGTACTCCAGCTGCACACATGTTACATTGTTGTACTCTCTCTACTGCACATTACATTGCTGTACTCTCTACTGCACACATGTTACATTGCTGTATTCTCTCTACTGCACACATGTTACATTGCTGTACTCTCTCTACTGCACACATGTTACATTGCTGTACTCTCTACTGCACACATGTTACATTGCTGTACTCCAGCTGCACACGATACATTGCTGTATTCTCTACTGCACATATTCAGTATTGATAGTAAACCGGGTTCAGTGTACAACTGTGACAAGAGGGGCACTGACTCTTCCCACCCTTGCTCCAGCACACATTTCATTCTCCAAGCTGCAAATTGTACTTCTCGCACAGCTTGGACTTGAAGAGAAGGCAGGTGCAGAGCTGAGTGACAGAGCAGCAGACCTTTTAGCTGCATTTAAGTAAAACAGCAGCCAGACCTTGTGATGGGAGGCAGAACTATGCAGATAGCAGTGTAGGAGAGTGTAACCACACCCCGAGTATGAAAGGGGTTAAAGTCGTTTAGGACATTCCATACCCAAACACAAAGGCAGCTACCGATCACTTCCATCAGCCGAACAAGGAACCCATACAAATAATTCTCCCCCAAATACGAGACGAGGCTCTGTCTTGAGGTTCAAGCAGGAATGAATCTTTATTCAAACACATGTTATACAGATTCCACTTTAAAACACTTCCCCCCCACCCTTGGAAAACAGGATGCGTTAAACTGTCCAATGACAATGGACACACAGGTCAGGTGTGTTTAACTTCTCATCAGTAAACCATCTTAACAGGGGGGCTGCTGGAGGAATCCCCCCCCCCCCTCTTTCCTCACAGCAAGACACTTAGACATCCCATATTATTTGAGGCAGACGGCCACAATAGACAATAGAATACAGTCACACCCCAAACAAGCACAGCAAATAGTACACATCATAATAAGACAGCACACATTATATATACATATATACAGCATTGAGTCTCACTAGCACAGATCATAGTGAGGTTTCCATTCACCCTGTGCCCCCATTAGTGACGCCCGTCACAATGACATATGCAGGGTCCCCAGAGTCTGTGTGTCTTGGGGGAAATGGACCTGAATCTAAAGTAACACCACCTCCAAGGTCCCCAGGCATACAGCTCACAACAAGCACCGTTCCCCCAAATGCCAGGGCCCATAATCGGTGGGCAAGAGGCTGGCAATCAGTCCCCTCCAAAAGCCTCTGTCCCGGCTAGGTCTGTCACATTTCTCTCCTTTCGGCAGGAGACTAACACAGGAGGAGACCCCAGACGGGTTGACTGCTCCGTCTAACTGTTGGGGAGGGAGGCCAACTGCCCTGGCTCCCTGGAACTCTGTAGTTGTTGCCGGTGCTGGGCAGAGGATGGTAGCACTCTGCCCAGTTGCCAGTGCTTCAGCTGGGTTGGTGTCATCATTCTGGGGTGCCGTCTGCTGTTGGAACTCCCTTTCACTGGTATTGTCTCCCAGGTGCATGAACCCTTGTTGGGGAGGGAAAATGGCTGCTTCTCCTCCCTGCATCTCTGAAATCCACTGAGAAGTGATTGCCACCTTCTCACCATGAGCCTCCGGAACTGCCACAGGTGTGGGGCAGAGGTCTTGGACCCTCTGTCCGGTGACCAGCACCTCAGCTGGGGAAGTTCCTTGCAACTCCACAGATACTGCTGTTGGTGCTGGCCAGAGCACACTGAAGTTTGGCCCTGATACAGCTCTTCTGCTGGAGGCTCATCAGGTTGTTCTTCCTCAGCAGAAAAGTCTATCAAATCCCCTGTCTCTGCAACTGGTGTCTGGGGATAGAAGTTCACAAGTTCATATCCGTGGAACCCAGAAGATGCTATCAGTGCTGGGCAGAGGTTAGCAGAACTCTGCCCTGTTTTCAGCACTTCAGCTTTGGGGATGGCAATCTCCAGATTTTTCACTGCTGATTCTTCAGCCAGGATTTCCGAGTTGTTAACTGGTATTTCCTGATAGTCCCAGCCTGCTGATGAGCAGAGTTTAGCAGCTGTCTGTAGGCCATCTCAAGCTCCCATTCCTGAACGGCCAGAAACTCCAAATCTTCCTGTGCCCAGTGCCCTTCCAAGACATTCAGTCTTCGCTCTCTGTGCTCCATTATTTCCTCCAAACGCCACTCCCAATCACTCCCAAAGTCAGGGTCCCTGGACAGCCTCCAATACAACAATCCCAAGCCATCATAGTCAAAGCCTTCCGTGGGGCTATCATCCACTGACCACGGGCACTCTTGGGCTACATATCACTGGAGGGCTCTGTAGCTCTCGTCCAACCGCATCTCTGCCCGGATCAGCCTGCTTAACTCAGCTGTCCACTCCTGCTTCAGTTGTTCCCCCAATAACTGCATTTGTACTTCATACTGCGACCAGTACCTTACATGGATGGAGGGGAGAACTTTTCTCTGGTGTCGCTGCTCATGGGCTAGCGCTTCCTTCCAGAGTTCGCATCAGATAGAATCAGACCATCCCACCAGGACCTGCTCTGATACTGGTCCTCTATGCTGTATCTGCCTCTCTCGCAACCTCCTTCTGAATTCCTCTTCCATGGAGGCTGGTATCTGTACCTCTCCTCTCCTTTCAGTTGTTGCTGCTGTGACTTCTGCTGCTGCAGCAACTCTTTGCTGTAGCCAATTTGCATCCACAGCCGCTATAACTAGGTCTATGATCTCCGCTGTAGGGTTAGGACCATAATGTGCCAGTCATATGTTAACAGCCCGATCAAAACTTGCCTCTTCAGGTGTCCTGTCTGTTACACTGGGCCTTTCAGTTATGTTGGGTCTTTTGGCTCTATCCATTTCGACTAGTTCTGCGATAATGTCCCTCTTCTTACGGTTGATGGCAGGCCCCGGTTCTCTAGTAAGTCCTTGAGGGAAGAGCGCTTTAGCCATTCATATTAGGGGTGCAACGGATCAAAAAACTCACGGTTTGGATCGTTCCTCGGATCAGCAGTCACGGTTCGGATCAACAAAAAAAATCTCCCCCACTGTAATATCCACGTCATCTCCCCCTGTAATATCCAGGTCATCTCCCCCACTGTAATATCCGCAATCTCCCCCACTGTAATGTCCGCAATCTCCCCCACTGTAATAATATATTAGCAGGGTATTGGCAGAGTATTGCAGAGTATTGGCAGGGTATTGGCAGGGTATTGGCAGAGTATTGGCAGGGTATTGCAGAGTATTGGCAGGGTATTGGCAGGGTATTGGCAGAGTATTGGCAGAGTATTGGCAGAGTATTGGCAGGGTATTGCAGAGTATTGGCAGAGTATTGGCAGGGTATTGGCAGGGTATTGGCAGAGTATTGGCAGAGTATTGGTGGGTATTGGCGGGTATTGGCAGAGTATTGGCAGAGTATTGCAGGGTATTGCAGGGTATTGGCAGAATATTGGCAGAGTATTGGCAGGGTATTGCAGAGTATGATAGAGTATTGGCAGGGTATTGGCAGGTATTGGCAGAGTATTGCAGAGTATTAGCAGGGTATTGCAGAGTATTGGCAGGGCATCGCAGAGTATTGGCAGGGCATCGCAGAGTATTGGCAGGGCATAGCAGAGTATTGGCAGGGCATAGCAGAGTATTGGCAGGGCATTGCAGAGTATTGGCAGGGCATTGCAGAGTATTGGCAGGGTATGGCAGAGTATTGGCACTGCTGCCATCTGATCTCTCCCCTCCACTGTACAGATCAGTACACAGAGGGGAGAGAGGAACCGGCGTCATGACATGACGCCGGTTTGTTTACAAGTGATCGCTCTGTCAATTGACGGAGCGATCACGTGGTAAATGGCCGCCGGGTGTACCAAGATGGCCGCCGCTCCGGAGCTAGGCCGAAGCCGCGGCCTTTCCTAAGGCTGAGGCGGCGGCGCGCTCCGCAGAGCGCATGTGTGCCGATCTGAACAGGCTGAACCATTCGGATCACGGATCGGTGATGATCCGTTGCACCCCTAACTCATACTGTGCTTCCATTGGCCTGTGTCCTCTAGTAGCTGTCCTTCTGGTTTGTGAGAATGATCCCGCTGCTTGCCACCAGTTGTAACAACACCCTGAGTATGAAAGGGGTTAAAGTCGTTTAGGAAGTTCCATACCCAAACACAAAGGCAGCTACCGACTACTTCCATCTGCCGAACAAGGAACCCATACAAATAATTCTCCTCCAAATACGAGACGAGGCTCTGTCTTGAGGTTCAAGCAGGAATGAATCTTTATTCAAACACATGTTATACAGATCCCACTTCAAAACACTTCCCCCCACCCTTGGAAAACAGGGCGGGTTAAACTGTCCAATGACAATGGACACACAGGTCAGGTGTGCTTAACTTCTCATCAGTAAACAGTCTTAACAGGGGGGCTGCTGGAGGAATCCCCCCTCCCTCTTTCCTCACAGCAAGACACTTAGACATCCCATATTATTTGAGGCAGACAGCCACAATAGACAATAGAATACAGTCACACCCCAAACTACCACAGCAAATACGGTAGTACACAAAATAATGAGACAGCACACATTATATATACATATATACAGCATAGGGTTGCCACCTTTTCTTCAAGCCGAACCCGAACATAGTTACATTGTAGGTGAGGTTGAAAAAAGACACAACTCCATCAAGTCCAACCTATGTGTGTGATTAAATGTCAGTATTATATTGTATATCCCTGTATGTTGCGGTCATTCAGGTGTTTATCTAATAGTTTCTTGAAACTATCAATGCCCCCCCGCTGAGACCACCACCTGTGGAAGGGAATTCCACATCCTTGCCGCTCTTACAGTAAAGAACCCTCTACGTAGTTTAAGGTTAAACCTCTTTTCTTCTAATTTTAATGAGTGGCCACGAGTCTTGTTAAACTCCCTTCCGTGAAAAAGTTTTATCCCTATTGTGGGGTCACCAGTACGGTATTTGTAGATTGAAATCATATCCCCTCTCAAGTGTCTCTTCTCCAGAGAGAATAAGTTCAGTGCTCGCAACCTTTCCTTATAACTAAGATCCTCCAGACCCTTTTTTAGCTTTGTTGCCCTTCTTTGTACTCGCTCCATTTCCAGTACATCCTTCCTGAAGATTGAAAACTTTAGCGGTGGCATTTTTTGGGGGGTATATACGCTATAAGATTGTAAGACCTGGGACACTTTTGGTGGCCTGAAAGAGAGTAGTAATGTGGCGCATAGCTTGCCGCAGCAAACAGTGCGCGTGGCTGAATTGTGAGTGTTCTGCACAAAATGCAGGGGTCAGATATGTCCTGGGGAGAGGGCTAGTGCTAGCAGGGGTGTGGGGAGAGTTAGCTATGTGCTGGGGGGCAGTGGCGGCTGGTGCTAAAACTAAAAACATCAATTGCAGCCTCACTGTGCCCCATAAAATGCAGCCACTGTGCCCCATCAAATGCAGCCACTGTGCCCCATCAAATGCAGCCACTGTGCCCCATCAAATGCAGCCACTGTGCCCCATCAAATGCAGCCACTGTGCCCCATCAAATGCAGCCACTGTGCCCCATCAAATGCAGCCTCTGTGCCCCATCAAATGCAGCCTCTGTGCCCATCATATGCAGCCTATGCCCATCATATGCAGCCTCTGTGCCCATCATATGCAGCCTGTGCCCATCATATGCAGCCTGTGTGCCCATCATATGCAGCCTCTGTGCCAATCATACAGCCTCAGTGCCCATCACATGCAGCCTGTGTCTATATGTGCTGGGGGCGCTTGGGGGGGTCAGATAAGTACTGGGGGGGGGGGGCGCTTTGTGAGAGAAGAGGGCCAGTGCAAGGGGGAGGGGTAGGGGGGTAGGATATGTGCTGGAGGGGTGCTTTGGGAAGGTAGAGAGATAGCACAAGGAGAGGTTGTCAGATTTAAAATCCAATCCACACTTCTAGCAAATCTTCCCCCTGCCAAAGCCCCTCCAACACATATCCTCCTAATCCCTCTATCACTTCACTTATTTTCTACCTTGTCCTCCTTTCCAGCCGCTCTCTCCCCCTCTCTCCTCCATCTACAGAGCATAATAAAAACTTTCTACAGACCTGATATCAGCGTGTCCCTCCTCCCCCCTCCTCCTCGTGTGTGTACAGAACGGCGAAGGAGGAGGAGGGGGAGGAGCTTTGATAAACTGACACTCTGCTCTGCTGAACCAAGCTGCTGTCAAGGAGAGGGGAGACATGTCACTCTCGGTGCACCCCGTGTGGATGATGTGTCCGGGTCGTGGGGTTAGAATTAAAGCCGAACACATCATTCAAAAAACGGACTGTCCGGGAGAAAACCGTACAGGTGGCAACCTTAGACGCAGCACACAGGGTAGTCAGGGGACGCAACACACAGGATGGTCAGGGGACACAGCACACAGGGTAGTCAGGGGACGCAACACACAGGATGGTCAGGGGACGTAGCTGTCAGAGTCTTGGATGTGAGGCCGGATTGCAGAGGGGGCGCCCCTTGCGGCTAAGTGCAGCGTAACCCTGGGAAGGAGACAGGGAGTACGGTGCCCAAAGGTGCACGGGTTGCCAGAGTGCTGTTTCTGAGTAGCTGATAGCAAGGAGCTGCTGGGGTGCGCTGGTAAGGTTCAAGGGCAACAGTGCAAGGAGAGATTCCAGGTATGGAGCCGTGGAGTAACCAGGAGCGGAGTCAGAGCCAGGCCAATGGTCATTCAGCACAGGAATCAGTCTGAGGTAAGGTACAGCAGGATAATCAGGAACGGAGAAGGTAGCCAAGCCAGGGGTCAAACATAAGAGGACGATCAAGGTACAGATGCAGAGCAGTAGAATAGTCAGGTCCAAGCCGGGGTCAATGCAGGTGGAACACCCGAGTAGTCAGGCAAGCCGAGTAGTAACAGGAAGCAGGTATCACGACAGGCACAAAGAACACAGGAAGCTGATGATAATCCAGCAACCAGCGTGTACCAGCAGCAGGCTTAAATAGGCAAAAGGGCGCCAATGATTACTGTGATGCGCGTGCATTAGCACGCACGTGTGCGCGCTCCTGCTGTTGCGCACCTGTGTGCGCCCGTCCTTGTGCGCCTACGTGCGCGCATGCACACAGAGATTCGCCTAGCACCACTATGATGGATACTGGCAGAATTACCCGTCCTACGGCTATCTTCCTGACAACAGCACACAGGGTAGTCAGGGGACGCAACACACAGGGTTAGTCAGGGGACGTAAAACACAGGATGGTCAGGGGACGCAACACACAGGATGGTCAGGGGACGCAACACACAGGATGGTCAGGGAACACAACACACAGGATGGTCAGGGGACGCAGCACACAGGGTAGTTAGGGGATGCAACACACAGGATGGTCAGGGCACGCAGCACACAGGGTAGTCAGGGGACGCAACACACAGGATGGTCAGGGGATGCAGCACACAAGATAGTTAGGGGACACAGCACACAGGATAGTCAGGGGACACAACATACAGGATAGTCGGGGCACGCAGCATACAGGATAGTCAGGGCACGCAGCACACAGGATAGTCAGGGGACGCAACACACAGGATAGTCAGGGGAAGCAGCACACAGGGTAGTCAGGGGACGCAACGCACAGGATAGTCAGAGGACGCAACACACAGGATGGTCAAGGGGTGCAGCACACAGGATGGTCAAGGGGTGCAGCACACAGGATAGTCAGGGGGTGCAGCACACGGGATAGTCAGGGGGCGCAGCACACGGGATAGTCAGGGGGCGCAGCACATGGGATAGTCAGGGGACGCAGCACACAGGGTAGTCAGGGGACGCGGCACACAGGATGGTCCATGAAGTCCGGTCGGTCGCTAATGCGCCAGCTCAAAAGCCTTGTGAGGTAGTGTGGAGCAGACTTGCCCAGTCACGGCATGCAGAAGGGGCGGCCTGATGTTACGCCGCGCTAGTTGGAACGCATTGGTGGAGTGCAGGGCCTACTCTTGCTAGACAGCCGACAAACAACACGAGGATGCTGTTTAGCCACTGGCACATCTAGAGCTCTGGTTAATCTGAGTCGGCTATATCTTGGCATATGCATTACTACATAACCGGTCTACGACACTCCACTATTGTGTGCTATATAACCCTGTGAGGCAATACACTCACTATATCATCATAGCTCTACATAATCTTTGCACAAGCCCTATCAATGGACATGCTAGTTGTAGAACACGGAACCACTGTTCATCAGAACATTAATCCTTATTTCATACTGGATTAGTGACCTTGAGCAGCACCAGTCCTTCCATAGTTGATTATGCATTTGTGTGTGTGGGGCCCTGGTTCTGGTGCCATATTGTGACAATGTTATCATTTTTTGTACGTGTTTTTACCTGGGTACATGGGGAGGATGATTCCACTTTTTTGGTGTCACTGTTACCACTAGTGGATAAATCATACTGTTTTTTCAATAAAGTTTTTCTATTTCTTATACACCGTGGCTGAATCTCCATTTTGCTATTTTTTTTGGAGACATCTTTGTCTTCCTATTGTTTTACACATATTGACTCTATATAGTGTTGGAGGTATCCTGTCCATACGGATGAATCGGTAATAACTAAATAAATAATCTACTATTTCCAGATATTGGAAAGTGGGTCCCATATCTGATTTTATTTTTATGTATTCAGGAGAAGATTTACAACCTACAAATCACTGAACTCTGCCTCACAGACTACATTTTAGGGCTTTTTAACACATACAAAATTGTGTGTTTTCCTGCACTGCACAAAATTGTTCTTTGTATTTGGTTTGAGAGCGTTTTGCAAAGCAAGCAACATTTTTTAAATAAACTTTGACTTGATATACAAGCGATGTCTTGATAAACAAGTAGCGTCATGTCACAACTGAGTATAAAAGAGAAGAGAGGTGCCTCTAATGCCGCGTACACACGATCGGAAATTCGGCCAGCAAAAGACCGATGAGAGCTTTTGGTCGCAAAATGCGACCGTGTGTATGCTCCATCGGACTTTTGCTGGCCGAATTTTAGCCAGCATAAGATTGAGAGCATGTTCTCTATTTTTCGGTCGGAAAAAGTTCCTATCTGAAAAAGCGATCGTCTGTATGCAATTCGGACGCGCAAAAAAATCACGCATGCTCGGAAACAATTTGACGCATGCTCGGAAGCATTGAACTTCATTTTCTCGGCTCGTCGTAGTGTTGTACGTCACCACGTTCTTGACGGTTGAAAGTTCAGAGAACTTTTGTGTGACCGTGTGTATGCAAGGCAAGCTTGAGCGGAATTCCGTTGGAAAAGCCATCATATCTTTTTCCGACCAAAATCCTGATCGTGTATATGCGGCATAAGTGTAGAAATATGGTTACATTTAATGAAGGTACAACATTTAGCAACACATTGCTACACTTAGAGGCGCCTCTCTTCTCTTTTATACTCTGTAGCTTCTGCTGGATTTTGCTTCTAATCCCCTTCTGGAGGCTTCCATTTGTGGATGGACATTTTATTGTTACACAACCTGGTCACATTGCTATAATCTTTTTGTATGGACTATAAACTGAAGGACTTATGAATAAACGGTTGTGGAACGAACCATTTGAGTTTACATTATTTTTTATGGGGAAATTTGCTTTGATATACAAGTGCTTTGGATTACAAGCATGTTTCTGGAACGAATTATGCTCGCAATCCAAGGTTTTAATGTGCCATGCTTTTTGGTGCAGCGCAATTTTAAAAATCATGCCTGCGCTGTTGTGCATGTTTCGCACGCATAGAGCAGCCCATTAAAAATGCAATTATTTTGAACATGCGAAAAAAAAATGCACATGCGCTCAGATGCACCTCCTGGGGCGAACGAGCCCTCAGACTGCTGTGCCCCAGGATTGTGTGCAATTCTAAAGGGTGCCTAGACTGAAAAAAGGTTGAACTTTAAGGCACAGCAAACCGAAGGGATAGTATTCAATATAGTAATACAATACATTTTATACAATATATAAATACATATACGTTGTGAAAAGGACATTAACAAAAACATATAAAAATCATCTATAATAAAATATAAATGATATGAGCCCCAATGCGTCCACCCGTTTCGTTATAAAAACTTCTTCAGGACACATTCAGGTTTCAATTATTGCAGAGAAAATGAGCGTCTTTGCTTCTTCTCAGGGGACCTGTATAATATTCAATTTAAAGCTCTATTAGTGTACTTACACACTTCCATCTGGGCCATTGAGCAGACATCTTATATGGGCTATTTTTTTAGCCCCCTTATGTTTTGTGGAGCTTTACCTTGGTGTGGATACTTATGCCTTTGGCTTGGTAGCAACTCTTGTGGTTCTCTCGCTAAGAATGCACCTATAGCTAGGATTTATATGACCACAGCTGACGGTTACTTACCTCCATTACAAGTCCCCTGCACCTACAGTGGAAATACACACCTTTATAATCAATTACTCAGGCTTACGGGAGCCTTTCTGCAAGATAGTGAGACCTTTCTCCTTTTCTCTGCAATAATTGAAACCTGAATGTGTCCCGAAGAAGTTTTTATAACGAAAAGCGTAGACGCATTGGGGCTCACATCATGTATATTTTTATATAGATGATTTTTATATGTTTTTATTAATGTCCTTTTCACAACGTATATGTATTTATATATTGCATAAAATGTATTATATTACTATATTGAATACTATCCCTTTGGTTTGCTGTGACTTAAAGTCCGACCGGGGGTTTCCTTGATAAACCCCTTCTTTTCTTTTAATAACCCAATAATACGGATGTAGCAATAAGAGTGTTTCTTTTTATTTTTTGTTCTGAAAAAAGGTTGAGAAATGCTCCTTTAAATATTCTTTGCTGACTGCAGTACAAGGAAGTTGCTGTAGATAGCAGAGACTGTCCTGATAAAATTAAAGTAAAAGCAAGTTAAGTCATCTCTCCCTGTCTGCCGTGAAACTCTCAGGGTGGGGTTCAGTCGATTCACATAGGGCCTCGATAGAAGGGTCTCAGCAAGATGTGTCCCGGAGAAAAGTCCCAGCGATGGACACCAATGATAGTTCTATTTCTAATCAGCTTTCCCGTCCTGTGCCATTCACAAACAGGTGAGTGTGTCTTGCATTGTCAAGGGAACTCTACAGAGCTGCCATATTCTTTGCAGTATTCCATGTTCTACAGTACATAACGGTAAGTTGGCATGACTTTATTAGCCTATCTTTGTGGGCATTTTGTGCGTCAGATCCCAGGAAGTACAGGCGCAACGTCCAGCCCTGCTGCCAACAGCCTGTCAAAATGTTTGACATACTGACATACGCAGCTGCTGGATGTGGTTGGACGCAGGACCGGTAGGCACTTGTGTTTAACTGCTTCAGCCCCGGAAGATTTTACCCCCTTCCTGACCAGACACTTTTTGCGATACGGCACTGCGTTGCTTTAACTGACAATTGCGCGGTCGTGGTACGTTGCACCCAAGCAAAATGACGTCCTTTTTTTTTCCACAAGTAGAGCTTTCTTTTGGTGGTATTTGATCACCTCTGCGTTTTTTTTCTGCGCTATAAACAAAAATAGAGCGACAATTTTCAAAAAAACGCATTCTTTTTTACTTTTTGTTATTGACTTGTTTAAATTTATAGATAGGCAACTCCTATCCTCATATTGATTAGTGGTTCCAAATTAATAATAACTACTGCAGTAGCGAATAGACACAAAAGATACGCTCAGCATCTTTCCAAATAACTGTTCTGCTTTATTATGATGCAATTGAAGGTTTTTATATACATGATTACGTAGGTATCACATTAACCACTTCGGCCCCGGAAGGATTTACCCCCTTCCTGACCAGAGCACTTTTTACAATTTGGCACTGCGTCGCTTTAACTGCTAATTGCGCGGTCATGCAATGCTGTACCCAAACAAAATTTGCGTCCTTTTCTTCCCACAAATGGAGCTTTCTTTTGATGGTATTTGATCACCTCTGCGGTTTTTATTTTTTGCGCTATAAACGGAAAAAGACCGAAAATTTTGGAAAAAAATTATGTTTTCTACTTTTTGTTATAAAAAAAATCCAATAAACTCAATTTTAGTCATACATTTAGGCCAAAATGTATTCGTCCACATGTCTTTGGTAAAAAAAATGTCAATAAGCGTATATTTATTGGTTTGCGCAAAAGTTATAGCGTCTACAAACTAGGGTACATTTTCTGGAATTTACACAGCTTTTAGTTTATGACTGCCTCAGCATCTCATTTCTTGAGGTGCTAAAATGGCAGGGCAGTACAAACCCCCCCCAAATGACCCCATTTTGGAAAGTAGACACCCCAAGGAAATTGCTGAGAGGCATGTTGAGCCCATTGAATATTAATTTTTTTTGTCCCAAGTGATTGAATAATGACAAAAAAAAAAATTACAAAAAGTTGTCACTAAATGATATATTGCTCACACAGGCCATGGGCATATGTGAAAATGCACCCCAAAATATATTCAGCTGCTTCTCCTGAGTACAGGGATACCACGTGTGTGGGACTTTTTGGGAGCCTAGCCGCGTACGGGGCCCCGAAAACCAATCACCGCCTTCAGGATTTCTAAGGGCGTACATTTTTGATTTCACTCCTTACTACCTATCACAGTTTTGAAGGCCATAAAATGCCCAGATGGCACAAAAAAACCCCAAATGACCCCATTTTGGAAAGTAGACACCCCAAGCTATTTGCTGAGAGGCATGTTGAGTCCATGGAATATTTTATATTTTGACACAAGTTGCAGGAAAGTGACAATTTTTTTTTTTTTTTTTGTACAAAGTTGTCACTAAATGATATATTGCTCACACAGGCCATGGGCATACGTGGAATTGCACCCCAAAATACATTTAGCTGCTTCTCCTGAGTACGGGGATACCACATGTGTGGGACTTTTTGGGAGCCTAGCCGCGTACGGGGCCCCGAAAACCAATCTCTGCCTTCAGGATTTCTAAGGGTGTAAATTTTTGATTTCACTCTTCACTGCCTATCACAGTTTCGGAGGCCATGGAATGCCCAGGTGGCACAACCCCCCCTCCAAATGACCCCATTTTGGAAAGTAGACACCCCAAGCTATTTGCTGAGAGGCATGATGAGTATTTTGCAGCTCTCATTTGCTTTTGAAAATGAAGAAAGACAAGAAAAAAACATTTTTTTTTTCTTTTTTTAATTTTCAAAACTTTGTGACAAAAAGTGAGGTCTGCAAAATACTCACTATACCTCTCAGCAAATAGCTTGGGGTGTCTACTTTCCAAAATGGGGTCATTTGGGGGAGTTTTGTGCCAGCTGGGCATTCCATGGCCTCCGAAACTGTGATAGGCAGTGAAGAGTGAAATCAAAAATTTACGCCCTTAGAAAGCCTGAAGGCGGTGCTTGGTTTTCGGGGTCCCGTACGCAGCTAGGCTCCCAAAATGTCCCACACATGTGGTATCGCCGTACTCAGGAGAAGCAACAGAATGTATTTTGGGGTGTAATTTCACATATTCCCATGGCATGTTTGAGCAATATAAAATATTTTTTTTGCAAGAAAATTACTTTATAATGACATTTAACATTATATATTTTTTTAAAGCAAATGCCCTATAGATTAAAATGGTGGGTGTTTCATTTTTTTTTTCACACAGTATTTGCGCAGCGATTTTTCAAATGCATTTTTTTGGGAAAAAACACACTTTTTAAAATTTAAATGCACTAAAACACACTATATTGCCCAAATTGTGCACAAACGTGCAGTGGCGACAAACTGAATACATTTTTAAAAGCCTTTAAAAGCCTTTACAGGTTACCACTTTAGATTTACAGAGGAGGTCTACTGCTAAACCTACTGCCCTCGATCTGACCTTCGCGGTGATACCTCACATGCATGGTGCAATTGCTGTTTACATTTGACGCCAGACCGACGCTTGCGTTCGCCTTAGCGCGAGAGCAGGGGGGGACAGGGGTGCTTTTTTTTTTTTTTTTCTTTATTATTTTTTTGCTTTTTTATCTTATTTTTAAACTGTTCCTTTCATTTTTTTTTTTTTTTTTTTATCATTTTTATTGTTATCTCAGGGAAAGTAAATATCCCCTATGATAGCAATAGGTAGTGACAGGTATTCTTTTTTGAAAAAATTGGAGTCTATTAGACTCTAGATCTCTCCTCTGCCCTCAAAGCATCTGACCACACCAAGATCGGTGTGATAAAATGCTTTCCCAATTTCCCAATGGCGCTGTTTACATCCGGCGAAATCTAAGTCATAAAATGCTCGTAGCTTCCGGTTTCTTAGGCCATAGAGATGTTTGGAGCCATTCTGGTCTCTGATCAGCTCTATGGTCAGCTGGCTGAATCACCGGCTGCATTCTCAGGTTCCCTGTTGAGACAGGAGAGCCAGAGAAAAACACGGAAGACGGTGGGGGGGGGGCATTCCCTCCCACTGCTTGTAAAAGCAGTCTAGAGGCTAATTAGCCGCTAGGATTGCTTTTACATGAAAGCCGACCGCTGGCTGAAAAGAATGATACCAAGATGATACCTAAACCTGCAGGCATCATTCTGGTATAACCACTCAAAGTCGTGAATGGCGTACCTGAAGACAAAAAAATGGTTAACAATAAAACACAGTAAACGGTAAAGTATAAAAAATTGCATACCTGAAAAGCAAACATGATAAAACATAATAACAATAAAACATTGCAGAATAGAATACAGTATAAAAAGAGCAGAACAATAGAGAGAATAGAGAGAGAGAGAACAATAAAACAACAACAATTTTTTTTTATTTTATATTTTTTTTGTGTTTTTTTTTTTTTACACTTTTTTTTGTAACTAACTTTTATAACTGTAACCGGTTCCAGGTTCGGGTCTCTCAAAATGCGATGGCATCTTGGGAGACCCTGTGAAAGTGTGTCCTAGTCTGTGCAATGCTGTACCCTGCGCTAATAACTAGTGCATGGTAGCGTTCAAAACATTCACCAATGCAAAGACCAGGATTGTCAGGACAGGAGGGACAATAATAGCGGGTGTCACGCCTATATCCGCGCTTGCTGTAGACACAACATCTTTTTTTGGGGGGTTCGTTGGGTAGGGGTACTCGGGAGGACATAAAGGATTGGCGAATGCAGCAGGAAGGGCACTATGGGCACGACAGCCTGTGTTTGTCTTTTTGGTGGCAGCGGGACACTACTTGTGCTTGCCACCTCACCAGCTTGAACTGCACTTATGGGACTCGCCACGTCCCCAAGTGTTACTGCAGTGCTGGTTTGACTACGACAGGGGTGTACTACGCCGCTGGTGCTTGCCAGTTCACCAAAACGCTACCAAAAAAACCGTTAGCGATCGCAGGGATCAGGCCTGACTCTACGAACGCTGCAGTTATGCGTTTAGTGTTTTGTAAATGACAGTGATCGATCGATACTGCACTTGGGTGGGGTGGGCCGGGCAGA
This sequence comes from Aquarana catesbeiana, assembly GCF_042186555.1. Taxonomy (NCBI): domain Eukaryota; kingdom Metazoa; phylum Chordata; class Amphibia; order Anura; family Ranidae; genus Aquarana; species Aquarana catesbeiana. The sequence continues at coordinate 26,247,572 of NC_133334.1, forward strand.
GGGGCAAAACGCAGGTGCTAGTAGGTATCTGGGCTGATCCCGCTAACACTGCGTTTTTGGGAACCCTAAACTGCTGGGGACGCTAGTATAGATCTGATCGGATCAGATATCGATCCGTTCAGATACTATACCACTAAGGGAGGCGTATGGTGTGTGCGTGGGTGTTAGCGGTACTGGCGCTAATCTGACGCTGCCTGGGGCGACGCATATCACCGCCGGGCGATCAGGGGGCTAAACCTTTATTCGGTAATAAACGGCGGGTGCCCTGACACTATAAAAAATAAACGAACTAACCAGCGTCACCCGTAACGGTTATACGGTGATCACTGGTGAAAGGGTTAACTAGGGGCAATCAAGGGGTTAAAACCTTTATTAGGTAGTATATGGGGGTCCCTGTCGCTATAAAATGCTGACGGCGAACCTAAATATTTACCTCCCTAACTAGCGTCACCAGCGACACTAATACAGCGATCAGAAAAATGATTGCTTAGTGACACTGGCGACGGGGGGTGATCAAGGGGTTAAAACTTTATTAGGGGGGGTTAGGGGGGTACCCTAGACCTAAAGGGGGGCTAATACTAACTGCCCTACCACACTAAAAAAAAAATGTTTTTTTATATATTTTTTGGGGATATTTATTATAGCAAAATGTAAAAAATAATGCATTTTTTTCAAAATTGTCGCTTTTATTTTGTTTATAGCGCAAAAAATTAAAATCGCAGAGGCGATCAAATACCACCAACAGAAAGCTCTATTTGTGGGGAAAAAAGGACATCAATTTTGTTTGGGAGCAACGTTGCACGACCGCGCAATTGTCAGTTAAAGCGACGCAGTGCCGAATCGCAAAAAACGCTCTGGTCAGGAAGGGGGTAAAATCTTCTGGGGCTGAAGCGGTTAATGCATAGGATGCATTAGGGGGAAAAAACACGAAGATTTACAACCCCTTTAACCGGGCATTTTTACCCCCTTCCTGCCCAGGCCAATTTTCAGCTTTCAGCGCTGTCACTCTTTGAATGACAATTGCGCGGTCATGCTACACTGTACCCAAATTTTGATCATTTTTTTTCCACAAATAGAGCTTTCTTTTGGTGGTATTTGATCACCTCTGCGTTTTTTATTTTTTCTGCTATAAACAACAAAAAGACTGACAATTTTGAAAAAAACACAATATTTTTTACTTTTTGCTATAAAAAATATCCCAATTTAAAAAAAAAACAAATATTTTTTTTCCTCAGTTTAGGCCGATATGTATTCTTCTACATATTTTTGGTTAAAAAAATCACAATAAGCGTATATTGGGTAAATTGATTGGTTTGCGCAAAAGTTATAGCACCTACAAAATAGGGGATAAATTTATGCAACAACGGCGATCTGGGATTTTTGTCAGGACTGCGATATTGCGGTGGACAGATCGGACAGTTCTGACACTATTTTGGGACCGTTCACATTTATACAGCGATCAGTGCTATAAAAAAATGCACTGATTACTGTGTAAATGTCATGTCAATGGGGAAGGGGTTAACACTAGGGGGCGATCAAGGGGTTAAATGTGTTACCTAGGGAGTGATTCTAACTGTGGCGGGGAGAAGACTGACTGGGGGAGGAGACCGATCGGTGTCCCTCTGTACTGGGAACACACGATCGGTCTCCTCTCCCCTGTCAGGACGTGGACCTGTGTGTTTACACACACAGATCCACGTCCTGCTCTGTGACCAGCAATCGCGGGTGTCTGGCGGACATCGCGGCCGCCGGGTACGTGCATCGGCTCCGAAATGACTGATGCGGGGGGCGCACTAGTGCCCCCTAGCGGCCGGGAAGCTGGGGATGTCCTATGACGGCCGCGGAGGATAAGAGAGACACCTTTGCGGCCATCATTTGACTATACGAGGGATGGGAACAGGTTAAAGAGAAACGCACGGCTGCTGCCATTACCCCGGTATTTAGCGTCAAAGTACTGACATACGGGTACGGTGATTTGTGTGAAGTGGTTATAAGAGCAGAGGAGAGTTATTTCACCAAAACAGGAAACGGACACACCTAACTATTCCTGTCCTCCAGAAATAACTCCAAATGTATTGTAAGGCTTCATGTACACAGAACGATCGAAAACCTCTCCTGAACGCTGGAACTTGACAGCTAGCTTTAAAAACGTGCGCTTTGTCACTTTTATATGCTGTGTTTAGCGGCATTCTTGAGCGTTTGCGTTTAGAAGCATTTTTTTTTTTTACAGATCAGTTATACCCTCCCAAATGCCTACAGGAAGCAGGTACAAAGCTCCCTGGGATAAGCCGTTTCTCAGGCACCGATACCAAATCCAAATCTTGCAGCTGCAATGTTGATTTATAATTTTGCTCTAAAACCATACATCTTTGAAGCAGCATTGCAGCATTTTGGATACATGCTACAGATGCACCACTTTACAAGCAGAGTAACCCCTCCCCCTCCAAGGTAATAGCTTTAGGGCAAGTTTACTCTATAGAAACGCAGTCCAGATGCTTTTCTGCATGCGCATTTTTGATGCGTTCCTGTGCGTTTCTTTTTGCTTTTTACAGCGTTCCAGTACAGTCCAGTGCAGGAAAAATGCAGCATGTTCTACTTTATTTTCTGGAACTGGAAACGCACTGGAACTGCAAGCAATGGTGTGAACTATGGCATTGAAGGACATATAACCTGCTTTCCATGAGTTTTTGATGCAAATAAAACGCACTGGACTGCATGTGGTGTGAACTGGCCCTTAAGCAATTTTGCATATTTAAAGGCATTTCTCCTTGTTAAGTTTTTCGGGTTCTCCAAATTGTTGACATTTTATATATGTCCCTTAGGGTGGTACCTGGGCCCCCATACCCAATTTAAAGCGGAGTTCCACACAAAAATGGAACTTCCGCTTTTCGGAACCCTCCCCCCCTTCGGTGTCACATTTGGCACCTTTCAGGGGGGAGGGGGGTGCAGATACCTGTCTAAGACAGGTATTTGCACCCACTTCCGGCATAGACTCCCATGGGAGTCTATGCCTCTTCCCATCCCCACCGCGCCTCCTGGGAACACACAGCTCCCAGGAGAGAGCGGGGACCACTAGGGACGCGCAGCGTGACTCGCGCATGCGCAGTAGGGAACCGGGAAGTGAAGCCACAACGCTTCACTTCCTGATTCCCTCACCTAGGATGGCGGCGGCAGCTGCCGAGAACCGAGCGGGTTCTCGGCGTCCCCTGCCGACATCGCTGGACCCTGGGACAGGTAAGTGGCCATTTATTAAGGCCCCTTTCACACGGGACGGATCCGTGTTGATCCGCCCCATTTTTATCCGCTGCTCAGCGGGGATCGCTCTGCTTTCCCCAGCTGAGCAGGCAGATGACAGGGCGGGACCCGCACACTGTGCAGGGACCGCCCTGTCAGATCTCCGCTCTCCCCTATGGGGGATCGGAGGAACACGGACCGTCTGTCCGTGTTCCTCCGATCCGCTCTGCAGATGGATAGAAAAATAGGATTTTCTTCCGTCCGCAGAATCGGACGAGAGCGGAGGCAGACAACATCGGGTGTTAGCGGATGTACATCCGCTGACACCCGCTATCCCATAGGGATGCATGTATGTCCGTATTTCATCCAAAAACGGATGGATGAAATACGGACATACGGTCCGCACGTGTGAAAGGGGCCTAAAAGTCGGCAGCTGCAGTATTTGTAGCTGCTGGCTTTTAATATTTTCTTTTTTTTTTGGCGGTGTGGGTGAACCCCCGCTTTACGGCCAATAACTAGAAGATAAGCCAGCCAAGTGGGGACTAGCAAAATGAACAAGTCAGTCACCCATAGACTGCAATGGTATTTGTTGTATAACTTTTGTACATGTTAGGCTCTTTGTTTGCCCCCTCCCCTGGATCGGGGGGTGTTTGTCCCATCTCAAATTCTGTAGCATGCTGGATGATGTGGTTCATTTTGGACAGGGGGGTGGCTTATTTTGTGCTAGCTGCATTTGGGTTGTTCTGGGCATGCTCATGGACTTTGATTTTTTTTGTGCCTTTTGGTGTGTGAAATGCATTTGGGTTGGTCTGGGCATAATAATGGACTTTGATTTTTTTTTTGCTTTTTGTGTGTTTCTTGGATGTTTCTGGGCATGCTCAGAGAGTGTGTTTTTTGGGTTAGTAATTTAAGGACATCCTTAACAGGTGTACCCACTTTGAAGTTCTATCTCTACATTGTGTGAACTTGCATTTTGTAGGTTTCATGGACTGTCCATGTTTTTTCAATTGCCTCATTAGCACACAAACCTATGTTATATAAAGCTTGCAGATAGCATTCTTTACCTCGCCCTGAAAAGAGCCAAGATTGTGTGTGTGTTGTCTTTGCAAAACAGATGTGTTTTCAAGCAAGTTTGTTTTTTTGGGTGGGGGATATTTTTCCATGAAATATTTTTGTTGTTAATGTGTGTCATTTTTACATTGTTCACTTTGATTTAATTGTCTGTTCTGAATTATTTTGCTAAATCATTTTCAAGATGTTATGACTAATGTTTAAATCCTTAATAGATGTCTTTTTATCTCCTGTTAATTTCCAATGCAAAATGAGCAGACCTCAAAAACCATTTTATGTTAGTGTCCCAAATTAACATACATGTGTGTTTTCTTTTTCTGCTGTCCTTGCTCTTTTCCGGTTTTGTTGACCAATAATTTTTTTTTTTTTTTACAATTTTTTACATATATAACAAAACATATACACATCCAATCAATTAAAAGAACCCATTATTCAAACTCGGAATCCTCTTTCCGTTTCTATATTAGTCGTTACAAAATTACTTCATGGATGTGTATCCCATATACTTAACCAACCCTACCATAACCCATCCCCCCATCATACACAACCAAAGAAAGGAAAAAAAAAAAAAAAAAAGGGTCTATCCCTCCCTCCCTCCCAAAGGGTCCTGTCCTATTATGTTTCATCGGGTTCCTCAATCACTCTGGAGAGCTGTGAAGAGGCTCTAAACTCTCTCCATCTAAACCATATACTTAATATCTGTTTACTTAACCCTTCTTCTAACACTTTTCTCTCTTCCAGGGCACGCATCTCCCCCATCTCCCGCTCCCAATCTACCATGGAAGGCGCACTTGTGCTTTTCCAATTTCTTGCTATAATAGTTCGTGCTGCTGTCAAAAAGTATTTCAATAATCCTTTCTTTATATTTTTCAGTGATCCTGGGATCATAGATAACACAGCCACTTGTATGTCCGGATATACATCGGTCCCAGTCATAACACTATAAATCTCAAAAATTTTTTGCCAAAATGGTTGGATTTTAGAGCAATAAAACCAGATATGTGACAATGTGCCCTGAGCTTTAAGACATCTCCAGCATTCTTCCCCGTGAACGGGATTTATCCTATGCATATCCACAGGGCATTTATACCATCTGGCTAGGATTTTATAATTTCTTTCTTGGTGTTTAGTAGATAATGAAAGTTTATGAGTTACCATAATAGCCTTTTCCCATTTTTTCCTTGGGATATCTATCCCAAGCTCTGCCTCCCACTTCTTAATATATGGTAACTCCTGAATTTTATTTTCTGAATTCAAATATTTGTAAATTTTAGATAAGACATGGAGAGGTCTATGTTCTTGTATGAAAACTTTCTCTAGTGTTGTCAGGGGCCTATCCAGTTCAGATTCTTTTATCAGAGATGAGATATACCGTTGGAGTAATCCATATTGCATCCATTCCTTCTTATATTCTCCACCCATAGCTTCCAGTGGAAGGATTCTATTTCCCTCCATTGTTTCTACTATTCTGGTATCTTCACATCTTCTCCATTTAAGGAATGACTTGGCTTCTAGTGCCATTGGAAATTCTGGGTTACTAAATAATGGGGTCATTGGACCTCTATAAGTAGATCCCAACCCTCCCTTAATCATAATATCCCACACTTTCAAAGTTGATACGACTAAAGAGGGCATAGTGCCCTCCGGAGGTCTCTGCCCTCTTTTGATCCAAGGAAGTGATTTCAATTTAAGGCCAGTGATCTCTTCCTCTAGTTTTATCCATTGTTTACTATCCCTGTTGTGAAACCAATCTACTATTCTAGTTATAAATATTGCTTTAAGGTACATTATTATGTCTGGGAGGGCGAGACCACCATCTTTCTTGGTCTTATTCAGCACTATTCTGCTGATTCTGGGTGTCTTGCCCGCCCAGACAAACTGCCCAATCGCTCTACGTAGTTTTTTCAGGATCGTTGTTGCAGGAAAAATGGGAATTGTTTGTAGAATATATAATATTTTAGGGAGTATATCCATTTTTATGATGTTGATTCTACCTATCCAGGAAAATGTCCCTTTTTCATATTTTTGTAATGTGTTTATTATTTTTTGTACCATCGGGACATAATTATATTCCTGTAATTTGTTCAAATCTGTGGGGATATATGTACCAAGATATTTAATTGTATTAGCCTGCCATTTAAATGAGAAATCCTTTCTGAGCAGTTCCACCATAGCATTTGACAAATTAATATTCAATGCCTCAGATTTATTGTAATTTACCTTAAAATTACTCACTACCCCAAAACGTTTAAATTCTGATATCAAGTTTGGTAATGATATCAGGGGGTTTGTAATATATAGCAGTATATCATCGGCATACACCGACATCTTATACTCTACATCACCCACTTTAATTCCTTGTATGTCTTTATTTTCCCGGATCGCAATTAATAAGTGTTCCATCGCTAGTATATATAGTATTGGGGATAGTGGACATCCCTGTCGGGTTCCGTTTGTAATAGCAATTTCCTCCGATACGCCACCATTTGCCCGAATCTTAGCCGTTGGGTTCTGATATAGGGCCATTATTTTGTCCAACAATACAGGACCCACCCCCACTGTACCAATGTCTCTTTAAGGAAGCTCCATCCCACCCTATCAAATGCTTTCTCAGCATCTATTGCGAGTAAACAGGATGGGATGGAGCCTCTCTGTGCAAATTCCATCAGTGTGAGTGTTTTCAGTGTATTGTCTCTTGCCTCTCTTCCCTTTACGAAACCCACCTGATCTAGATGTATATATGCGGGCATCATGGGGGTGAGTCTATTCGCGATTATTTTCGAATATAATCTTAAATCAATATTTGTTAAGGATATTGGTCTATAATTGCCACATAAAGTGAGATCTTTCTCAGGTTTTGGTATGAGTGAGATGTATGCTTGTAAACTTTGTGGGAGAAGAGGCACCGATGTGGACACTACATTAAAAGTCCGTTTAATAATGGGAATGAGCTCTTCTTTAAATAATTTATAGAATCTTGGGGTAAAACCATCTGGACCTGGGCTCTTCCCTGGTACTAATGAATCAATTACCCTTTGTATTTCGCTTTCTGAAAATTCCTGTTCTAATTGCGTTACTTCTGATGATGTTAATATAGGAAGTGCAGTTTCTTTAATGTATTGATGGATATCTTGTTGCAAACCCACTGGGTTATCAATAGCCTTATGATTAGATATATTGTATAATTTTGTATAAAATGTCTGGAATTCTTTTAGAATCCCCTTTGGGTCATATCTCATATCCCCTACTTCTGTCTTAATCTTAACTATGGGCGAGGTCTTACATCGATTTTGTAGGGCTCTTGCCAGGAGTTTACCTGGCTTATTGCCCTGTTGGTAGTATAAGGAACGATTATTATCTCTTATACGTAGTGTATGCTCATTCAGCAGAGTTTGCAACTCTGTCTTCCTATCTGTTAATTCTAACAAAATATCGCGTGTTAAGCTTTGTTTATGTTGAGCTTCTATTTCCGGTATTTCCTTTAATAATTGAGTTATTCTATTGTTTTTGATTTTTTTCAGTCTGGCTCCATGTTTAATGAATAATCCTCGGATTACACATTTTAGTGCCTCCCATTGAATCGGTAAAGGAGTAGTGTCTCCAATATGATCCTGTGGGAAATTCATTATTGCCTTCCTTATTTCTAGTACACACGCCTCATCGTATAGCAGATTGTCATTAAGCTTCCAGTTTCCTCTAATATTTTCGCCTTTGAGTAAGTCAAGTGTCAGAAATATTGGCATATGGTCTGACCATATAGCACTACCTATTTCAGCTGATGAAGTGATTGTCACTCCCAGCTGATTGATCAGAAAGTAATCGATTCGATGATAAGACCCATGGACATTTGAACGGAATGTGAAATCCTTCACCCCTGGGTGTAGCGCTCGCCAGATGTCGACCAGTTGGTATTTTGCCATAAGTTCTTTAAATTTCTTCTTTTCTTTACTTGTCTGTGCAATCGAGGGTGCTGTGGTATCTACACTCTTATCCAACACAAAATTAAAATCCCCACCTATTATAGTTATCCCCTCTACCTTTTCCATGAGCTCACTCATCAATTGTGACCCTATTTTAAGCTGATTTTGATTGGGTAGGTATAGATTAATAAAAGTAAATTTTTTACCATATATACTAAGTTTAAGTAATATTGCTCTTCCATCCCTATTACACCATTTTTCAAGCACTTGATGTGGTATTGTCTTATGTATTGCAATAGATACACCTTTCGACTTGGAATAAGAATAAGAATCATGATACCATGTACTGTAATATCTATTTTGTAGATTGGGAACGTGATCCGTGCGGAAGTGCGTCTCCTGAAAAAAGACAATCCCTACCTTCTGTTTATGGAGAGAGTATAGAACCTGAGACCTCTTTGATGCTGAGTTAAGACCTCTAATGTTATAAGAACATATTTTCATTGCTCTTTAATACCAGGAGAGAGGGAAGAAGGGAGAAGAGAGGAAAAAAAAAAAAAAAAAAAAAAAACCCGCCCCCGCACTCACACACACAAAAACCCTAAACTATTGACTTATATAAAGTCTATCTTACAAACAATGTAAGTTCCCTCTACTGGGGGAAACAGACACTGACGACCAAAATCTGCCGCTCAGCCAGTGACCGCAATGATCGCACGCTGCATTCTAAATTCTGTTACCTTAAATCTTTAATCTCTTATTTTCTTTCTATCCCCTCTTCTTTCTTTACCATTGCTCCCCACAAAAAATGAACAAAAACAAAAGAGGGAAAAAAAAAAAAATTGGGGAGCATATGGATAGAAAGGGGATGGGGGAGACATCTCAGAGGTATAAATTCCCTCTCCTGTCCTATATAACATTTGCTTATAATTACTTTAACTCGGGAAGAGGTGTAGCGAGAGGGGAAGAGGAGGGAAAAAAAAAAAAAAAAAGAGGGAAAGGAGGATAACCCTCTCGGGTCCCAACACCTATCCTTGTACACATGCCTCTATTCACTCCGCTCTAATTGTTGCCTCTAAACTCTGAATCATAAATAATGAGGAAACACAGAGAGAAAAAAAAAAAAGACCTTTTTAAAACACATCCCCTCTTTACGCCCAAAGAAAATCATATGTTGTATTACTATATATTGTAACAATCTTGTTGTATGAGATAATTCGTGCATCAAATTATATGATAACAACCAAAAACCAACATCTAGCCTTCACTATTCCATACATCTTATCAGAAAAAAAAAAAAAAAAAAACCCACCTCCCATCTTTATGCCTATAGTAAATCCTAAATTGTATTACCCTATATTGGAAAACAAACTTATTAACATCCCCAATATCTATACCTAGTTATGTGATGAATTCGTGGATCAAGCTATATAATAACACCCATAAACCAAAATCCATTCCTCATTATTCCATATTTCCTAAAATTTTCAAAAAAAAAAAAAAAAAAAAAAAAAACCCTGCCCATCTTACACCCATAGTAAATCATACATTGTATTACCCTATAATGCAAAACAATCTTGTTAACATCCCTATTATCTATAACTTGTTTTGTGATATATTCCGTGCATCAGATTAAATAATAACTACCATCAACCAGAATCTATTCCTCATTATTCCATATTTCTTGTAATAAAAAAAAAAAAAAAAAAAAAAAAAAAAAAAAAACACCTCCCTGCTTTACACCCATATTAAATCATACTTTGTATTACCCTATATTGCAAAACCATCTTGTTAACATCCCTATAATCTATACCTAGTTTTGTGATATATTACGTGCATCAGCTTAAATAATAACAACCATAAACCAGGATCTATTCCTCATTATTCCATATTTCTTGTAAAAAAAAAAAAAAAAAAAAAGGAGGATTGGTCCTTATTATCATCCCCAGTGGCTAATCTTTGATGTGTAATATATTATGTGAATCTACTTAATAATGTATGAAACTAAGATCTGCTCCTCCCTAATCCGTGCTTATATCTTACAAATGTCTCTTACTCCCTAGTTTCATTCCCCCAACCATGTGCACATATCCAAACCTCAATGTAACCAGTAACCTATCCCCAGGATTGTGCCCTTTATAACATAATATAGCAAAAACCCTTCACCAGTGATATACCCTAAAAACAAAAAAAAACAAAAAAACAAAAAAAAAAAAAACAAAAAAAAAAAAAACCATCTACCTCATTTTATCATTTCCCTTATTGGTGTAAAACATTCTTTATCTAAACCATTTGTTATGCTAATGTTACAGTAGTAAGTCAGATCTAACTATTGCAAAAAATAAATAAATAAATAAATAAATAAATAAATAAATAAAAATAAATAATAATAATAATAATAATAAATATGGAGCCCCTTCTACCCCTTGCTTCACCATCTCTATCTACCCACTATCTTAATCACACCGAATTAATTAAGTCTTCCTCTTGTGAATAACTTCATATTATATACTAAAAATACCTCCCCCAGCCCCAGTTTATCTACAAGTGACTTATCAGGGCTTTCTGAGTCCTTTCATAAACGAAATAGGCCAGTCTGGTAATTCTACTATTGGTAACTTAAGAATTGCCAGAAACTGCGGTAGATCTTCCAGATCACTAAATACAGCCGTTAGTCCTTCTTTCTGTGCCTGTAATTGAAATGGAAATTTCCATCTATACTGTAAGTTATTTCTTCTTAGTTGTTCCACTAGGGGCTTTAATGCTCTTCTTCGGTCTAACGTAAATTTTGATAGATCTTGAAATAGCAGCAGTGGGTCTCCCTCATGCTGGATATTTTTATTCTGACGTGCTGCAAACATGATTCTATCCTTTATATGCGCGTAGTGCATTTTGCAAATAACATCCCGTGGTTTACTCGGATCTATTCCCCTTTTCCCCGCTACTCTATGAGCACGGTCAATCATTAGATCTTTTATTCCTATATCCTGGATTAATTCCTGAAAAATTTTCTGGAGTGTTGTAATCAGTTCTTTTGCGCTCACGTCTTCTTTTAACCCTCTAATTCTGATGTTAGATCTTCTATTTCTATTTTCTTGCTCATCCAGGCAATTAATTAGTTGATTTATTTGCTTTTCTTGACCTTGAGCACTATCCTTTATGTTAATTAGTTCTTGTTCTGTTTTTGAGATTCTGGTATCTAATATATCTGTTTTTTCTTGTGTGATTTTTATGGATATCTTCAATTCTTGTATCTCTACTTTATATGAATTTTCCAGTCTTTACACATATTGGTCCATGTCTGTCCTAGCTGGGAGAGATTGAATGTATTGTCTCAAATCCCAATTTTCTTTACCCCTTTCTCTTGGGTCACTCAGTGAGCCTGTTGTGTCTATTGGTGAGCTGTTTCTAGGGTGATCCATCTGCTCCTCCTCTGATGATCTAGATGCCCCCGAGACTTCCGCAATATTTGAAATTTCTTGTGATGTATGTAGAGCTTGAGTTACTCGGGGGGACTGCAGCTGCAATTGTTGAAAAATCTCTTTTATATCAGATGTTTGTGTAGTTTGTGCCCCTGTAGGGTTTTTTATTTTATCTTTCTTTTCCTTTTGAGATTGTGGGGTTTTGTTTCCTTTCTTGGGTGCCATGTTTCTGATAGACCTTATTTCTTCTCTCTCCCCTTTATTTTCTTCTTTCTTTTTCCTTCTCTCCTTCCCTCCTCCTCCTTCCCTTCCCTCTTCCTCCTCTCCTTCCCTCTTTATCCGCTTATTAACCTTTTAATGTCTTTTTTAGATGACCACACTATAAAGGGTAGTGTGTATCACCTTTTAACCTCCTAGATTGAGATTAGAGATGTTTAACACTTCTATTGGATGAACTCTATTATTAATAGTCACACTGTACAATATTATTTGTCCAGCTCTTATTCCAGTACTATAATCATTTGCACCAATCTCTTTACTTCATGCAGCATCCCTCTTTCAAAAAGAAACTAGCAATGTTATCTCAGTCCACAGTATGTGCTTTTTATGCAGTCTCTATGCCACTTTCAACGTTTCTTTATAAGACCATGTGTAACTTTCAATCATACCTATTCTCTGGCATCTTGGTCTCCTTACTTTTTCCCTGTAGCCCAGCAACTGTGAGTTATAGGAAGGTAGGTCTCCCGGTCCTCCTGATCACTGCTGTTTGAGACCCTCGTACCGCCGCCGGAGTGTGCGTCTCACGAGCGAGCCGCCCCTGCCGCCTGTATGAGCAGACACGCCGAGGCACTCGCCTGTCTCCGCGCTATCTCCTGGCTTCGTCTTCGGTCTCGCTCCCAGCACTCCACAGGTGACGTTTCTTCCCGGGGGTCACGATCTCCACCACCTCCTGCTTCAGCTACTTTTGCTCCTGCTTGATAAGTCGCTCCAATGTCGGGGATAGTATTCGGCTGTTTAGCTCAGGTGTCTAGGCATTTGAATCAGCCGCCCAGACCATCCTGAACTCCAGCGTCTCCAGTCAGTGCAGCGTGTCAGTCACTCCAACTCCCTAAGCGGCCATCTTGGGCGTCAGCTCCTCCCCCACCTCCCCGACCAATAATTTTTGATGCAAATTTAGATGTTTGTTTTTTGTTTTTCATTCAACAGATTTCACAACTGCAGCTTAAAGTGGGGTTCCATCCAAAAAAAAAAAAAAAAAAACTACATAAAAAATCCTAAAAAAACATACAAAAAAAATTTGGATTTTTTTTTTTTTTTTACTCACTTCTAAATGCCTGTTGCTAGGGGGTCCCTCGTAGTCTGCCTCTTCCAGTGCCTAGGCTGGTGACATCACTTCCCCCTTGGCACAGGAAGGGCTCAGCTCTGCTCCCTCCCTCCTGTCAATCATCTGGGACCCATTACATGTCTCAGGTGACTGAGCGGCCAATCACGGCGCTCAACGCCGCTCGCGCATGCGCAGTGGGTGCCAGGCCACTGAACGGAAGGGGAGACGAGCTGGGCTTCGATCCCCCGCATCGCTGGACCCTGGGACAGGTAAGTGTCCAATTAAAAGTCAGCAGCTGCAGTATTTGTAGCTGCTGACTTTTAATTTTTTTTTTTTTTTTTTGACTGGAACTCCTTTTAACTAAGCTGATTGGCATGTCAAAACAAAACAGGTGTGATTAGTCCAAGTTACTTTCCTGGTGCCTTAATGGTAGCATATGCATGGATTGTGTGTGTGTGTGCTGCCATGGATAGACACCAGGAAAGGAAAATTACAGAGCGGTATTCAATTTTCCTTTTTTACTGCAGTGGTTCTCTGCCTCAGTCCTCAAGTACCCCCGACAGGACATGTTTTGTGAATTTATCTTCTGTAGAATAGCTGTCCAAAATACCAAGCCATTGACTGTGATTTAAAGCATCTGTGCAAGATGAAGGAAAACCTGCAACCATGGCCTGTTGGGGGTACTTGAGGACAGGCTTGATAAGCACTGATTTAGAGCACTGCGCTTAACTCTAGCTCAAGGAAATCCTATTTTGATTGTGGGCATTTGAGGGAAACCAAGTGAGTGTTAAAACCCCTGCTTTTTTTTCAGGTTGGGCTTTGTGTCCCTTTTGGCTTCACTTCCTGTCACATAGCCAAACAGGAAGTGAGGGTCCAATATCTACCAATGTCTTTCTCGTGTACACACAGATCATACTAGTGTCCCCATTAAGCAAATTGCACTCCAGCACTTTGTTGTGTACACACCAAATGATTAGGCAGTTTGGGGTTTAGTAAAGGAAAATCCACTCTGCAGTACAAGTGTAGTCACTGAATCTGAGAGGAAGCACTGGTGATTTTAACATCCAATCATGTAGAAGAAAAGATGGTGTTTTTTTTTCTTTTCCTTGCATGTCCCCCTCAGATCTCCAGCAAGTGCACTTGTAGTGTAAAGTGGATTTGCCTTTAGTAAATAAACCCCAAAGTCCAAGATACCTAATAATTTGGGTTGTATACAGCAAAATGCTAGAGTGCAATTTACCTAATGGGGAAGCTATTTAGATTGATCTGTGTCCCCCCTAGGAAAGACTGTTTTACCCTCACTTCCTGTTTGGCTACGTGACAGGAAGTGAATACATTTGAAGGAGAAAGTGGCAACATTTGGGAGGTGTCTTCACCCTATCAGGGGTGCGGACATCCCCAAAAACTGACCAGCCTTCTAATCCCTCTGCACTCTATCCCCAAGCAAAAATAAGAAAGGATGTCATTTAGTTGAACTTTGCAAAGACACATTCTTAAGTACAACTGTGATGCATATCAATGGCCCATTTAGACCGTGTTTAATAGAAAACACCAGTTGCCTTTCACTAGAAATATTTGTTAGTCCAGTTCTGGAAATCTACATCTGCTTTACTATTAATTTCCATAAAAATTGGATTTCTGCAGCTAGATGCGCAACTGCTGAGTGCGCACAGGTATGCGCATATGTGGTTCTCGTAAAGCGGTGGCCAGCACACAGGAATGACATCACACCCCTACAGGAAGTTGCTTGTACTGCTGCTAAGTTCTATGAGGAAGAGATGCATAGTTGCCAACACTGTAAAAAGAAAATGTGGGACACTTTTGTGGCCGTACAATAATTAGGGGGTGGGGCATTCGTTTGTAGGCGTGGTCTAGGAAAAATATTTTAAAAAGTGAAAAGTGGGTGTGGTTTACATGACATAGTGGGCGTGGCTTAAATGGGCGTGGCTCAAGAGGGTGTGGTTAGAGTCTGAGATGAATGAGGGATGAAGGGGGAGAGGGGGAGAGGGAAATGATGGGACAGCAGCCCCAGATCCTACACAATAAAAATATGTGTATTCTAGAAAGTTTAACAATCAGCAGATAAAGATACTCCAAGCACCTGGTGTTAGCACTTCAATCATCCCGGCACCATGGTTGTTATGGTGTCAGGATGATTGAAGTGCATTATTTCTATTATTACATTGTAATATAAAATGAAATCATTCAACTCACCATAATGCAGAATCAGTGGGATCCTTGAGCGTGTCACTAGCCACGTCGCCTGCCACCAGCAGTCCGTCCTTGCGTCAGATGTCCCAGCAGAGTCCGTCCTTGCATCAGGTGTCCCAGCAGAGTTCGTCCTTGCATCAGGTGTCCCCAGCGGAGCCCCCCTTACATCAGATGTCCCCAGCGGAGCCCCCCCTCACACCAGGAGTCCCCGGCGGAGCCCCCCCTCACACCAGGAGTTCCTAGGCGGAGCCCCCCCTCACACCAGGAGTCCCCAGCGGAGCTCCCCCTCACATCAGGTGTCCCCGGCAGAGCCCCCCCTCACATCAGGAGTCCCTGGCAGAGCCCCCCCTCACATCAGGTGTCCCCAGTGGAGCCCCCCTCACATCAGGAGTCCCCAGCGGAGCCCCCCTCACATCAGGTGTCCCCGGCAGAGCCCCCTCCTCACACCAGGAGTCCCCGGCGGAGCCCCCCTCACACCAGGAGTTCCTAGGCGGAGCCCCCCCTCACACCAGGAGTCCCCGGTGGAGCCCCCCTCACATCAGGTGTCCCCAGCGGAGCTCGCCCTCACATCAGGTGTCCCCGGCAGAGCCCCTCCTCACATCAGGAGTCCCTGGCAGGGCCCCCCTCACATCAGGTGTCCCCAGTGGAGCCCCCCTCACATCAGGAGTCCCCAGCGGAGCCCCCCTCACATCAGGTGTCCCCGGCAGAGCCCCCCTCACATCAGGTGTCCCCGGCAGAGCCCCCCTCACATCAGGTGTCCCCGGCAGAGCCCCCCCTCACATCAGGTGTCCCCAGTGGAGCCCCCCCTCACATCAGGTGTCCCCAGTGGAGCCCCCCTCACATCAGGTGTCCCCAGTGGAGCCCCCCTCACATCAGGTGTCCCCAGTGGAGCCCCCCTTACATCAGGTGTCCCCAGTGGAGCCCCCCTTACATCAGATTCCCACAGCGGTGCGCCCCCCCCACCTCAGAGGTGTCCTAGTGTGTCTGCTGGCCGCATGGCTAGAATCCCCACCCCTTTCCATAACAGACTGGCAGCGGGGGGGGTAGGCGGGGCAAAGAGGAGCGGGGCGGAGGGTGGGCGGCGACGCAGGAGCTCCGTCTAGCCCCCCCAGCTGTCTTCCTGAACTTCTTTAAGATGGCGGCCGGCGGAGACAGTGTCTCCGCCGGCCGCGGACCTCTAGCGGTGGTGGCTGCTGGGAAAATCATGAAGAACCGGATTTCTCAGGACATTTCCCGGGACACCACAAATTCGGGAATGGAGTCTAAGTCCCGGGAATGTCCCGGGAAATCCGGGACAGTTGGCAACTATGGAGATGATCCTTATTTACAAATTAAGAAAAAAAAATTCATACATATTAGGGCCAATTTAGACAGGATCCAATTTACAGCATGTTTTTAGATTGTGGGAGGAAACCCACGCAGGCACAGGGAGAACATGCAGACTCCAGGCAGATGGTGTCACAGGCACCCTTTTTGCTGCTAGGTGAAAGTGCTAACCACTACACCACTGTGCTGCACAAATATGTAACTCTAGATGTAGGTTCTTGTGTCCACTTGTGAAAATACAAGTGGGTCATGTCTCTACATTCCAAATTTGGCACTTAAGAATGGTCATGCACTATGCAATCTGATTGGCCAATCTCTGTACAACTCAATATTTCGGAAAAATAGGTAATAGGAAGACGCACTTGAACAATTAATTCAAATTATAGGAAATCAAACAGGCTCTTGCACTAAATCTAATTTTTTTTGGAACTAACTGATTGCAGTGTATGGTCACCTTTAACCACTTCAGCCCCGGAAGGATTTACCCCCTTCCTGACCAGAGCACTTTTTACAATTTGGCACTGCGTCGCTTTAACTGCTAATTGCGCGGTCATGCAATGCTGTACCCAAACGAAATTTGCATCCTTTTCTTCCCACAAATAGAGCTTTCTTTTGATGGTATTTGATCACCTCTGCCGTTTTTATTTTTTGCGCTATAAAGGAAAAAGACAGAAAATTTTGAAAAAAAATGATATTTTCTACTTTTTGTTCTAAATAAAATCTAATAAACTCAATTTTAGTCATACATTTAGGCCAAAATGTATTCGGCCACATGTCTTTGGTAAAAAAAAATGTCAATAAGTGTATACTTATTGGTTTGTGCAAAAGTTATAGTGCCTACAAACTAGGGTACATTTTCTGGAATTTACACAGCCTTTAATTTATGACTGCCTATGTCATTTCTTGAGGTGCTAAAATGGCAGGGCAGTACAAAACCCCCACAAATGACCCCATTTTGGAAAGTAGACACCCCAAGGAAATTGCTGAGAGGCATGTTGAGCCCATTGAATATTCATTTTTTTTGTCCCAAGTGATTGAATAATGACAAAAAAAAAAATTACAAAAAGTTGTCACTAAATGATATATTGCTCACACAGGCCATGGGCATATGTGGAATTGCACCCCAAAATACATTTAGCTGCTTCTCCTGAGTATGGGGATACCACATGTGTGGGACTTTTTGGGAGCCTAGCCACGTACGGGGCCCCGAAAACCAATCACTGCCTTCAGGATTTCTAAGGGCGTAAATTTTTGATTTTACTCCTCACTACCTATCACAGTTTTGAAGGCCATAAAATGCCCAGATGGCATAAACCCCCCCAAAGGACCCCATTTTGGAAAGTAGACACCCCAAGCTATTTGCTTTGAGGCATGTTGTATTTTATATTTTGACACAAGTTGCGGGAAAGTGACAATTTTTTTTTTTTTTGCACAAAGTTGTCATTAAATGATATATTGCTCACACAGGCCATGGGCATATGTGGAATTGCACCCCAAAATACATTTAGCTGCTTCTCCTGAGTATGGGGATACCACATGTGTGGGACTTTTTAGGAGCCTAGCCGCGTACGGGGCGCCGAAAACCAATCACCGCCTTCAGGATTTCTAAGGGTGTAAATTTTTGATTTCACTCTTCACTGCCTATCACAGTTTCGGAGGCCATGGAATGCCCAGGTGGCACAACCCCCCCCAAATTACCCCATTTTGGAAAGTAGACACCCCAAGCTATTTGCTGAGAGGCATGGCGAGTATTTTGCAGCTCTCATTTGTTTTTGAAAATGAACAAAGACAAGAAAAATTTTTTTTTTTTTCTTTTTTCAATTTTCAAAACTTTGTGACAAAAAGTGAGGTCTGCAAAATACTCATATACCGCTCAGCAAATAGCTTGGGGTGTCTACTTTCCAAAATGAGGTCATTTGGGGGGGGGGGGGTTGCCACCTGGGCATTCCATGGCCTCCGAAACTGTGATAGGCAGTGAAGAGTGAAATCAAAAATTTACGCCCTTAGAAAGCCTGAAGGAGGTGCTTGGTTTTCGGGGTCCCGTGCGCGGCTAGGCTCCCAAAAAGTCTCACACATGTGGTATCCCCATACTCAGGAGAAGCAACAGAATATATTTAGGGGTGTAATTTCACATATTCCCATGGCATGTTTGAGCAATATATCATTTAGTGACAACTTTGTGCAAAAAAAAAAAAAAATTGTCTCTTTCCCGCAACTTGTGTCACAATATAAAATATTCCATGGACTCGACATGCCTCTCAGCAAATAGCTTGGGGTGTTTACTTTCCAAAATGGGGTCATTTGGGGGGGTTTTGAACTGTCCTGGCATTTTATGCACAACATTTAGAAGCTTATGTCACACATCACCCACTCTTCTAACCACTTGAAGACAAAGCCCTTTCTGACACTTTTTGATTACATGAAAAAATTATTTTTTTTTGCAAGAAAATTACTTTGAACCCCCACACATTATATATTTTTTTAAAGCAAATGCCCTACAGATTAAAATGGTGGGTGTTTCATTTTTTTTTTTCACACAGTATTTGCGAAGCGATTTTTCAAAGGCATTTTTTGGGGAAAAAACACACTTTTTTAAATTTTAATGCAATAAAACACACTATATTGCCCAAATATTTGATGAAATAAAAAAGATGATCTTAGGCTGAGTACATGGATACCAAACATGACATGCTTTAAAATTGCGCACAAACGTGCAGTGGCGACAAACTAAATACATTTTTAAAAACCTTTAAAAGCCTTTACAGGTTACCACTTTAGATTTACAGAGGAGGTCTACTGCTAAACTTACTGCCCTCGATCTGACCTTTGCGGTGATACCTCACATGCATGATGCAATTGCTGTTTACATTTGACGTCAGACCGACGCTTGCGTTCGCCTAAGCACGAAAGCAGGGGGGACAGGGGTGCTTTTTTTTTTTTTTTTTTCTTTATTATTTTTTTGCTTTTTTATCTTATTTTTAAACTGTTCCTTTCATTTTTTTTTTAAATCATTTTTATTGTTATTTCAGGGAATGTAAATATCCCCTATGATAGCAATAGGTAGTGACAGGTACTCTTTTTTGAAAAAATTTGGGTCTATTAGACCCCAGATTTCTCCTCTGCCCTCAAAGCATCTGACCACACCAAGATCGGTGTGATAAAATGCTTTCCCAATTTCCCAATGGCGCTGATTACATCCAGCGAAATCTAAGTCATAAAATGCTCATAGCTTCCGGTTTCTTAGGCCATAGAAATGTTTGGAGCCACTCTGGTCTCTGATCAGCTCTATGGTCAGCTGGCTGAATCACCGGCTGCATTCTCAGGTTCCCTGTTGAGACAGGAGAGCCAGAGAAAAACACGGAAGACGGTGGGGGGGGCATTCCCTCCCACTGCTTGTAAAAGCAGTCTAGAGGCTAATTAGCCGCTAGGATTGCTTTTACACGAAAGCCGACCGCTGGCTGAAAAGAATGATACCAAGATGATACCTAAACCTGCAGGCATCATTCTGGTATAACCATTCAAAGTCGTGAATGGCGTACCTGAAGACAAAAAAATGGTTAACAACAAAGCGCAGTAAACGGTAAAGTATAAAAAATTGCATACCTGAAAAGCAAACATGATAAAACATAATAACAATAAAACATTGCAGAATAGAATACAGTAAAAAAGAGCAAAACAATAGAGAGAATAGAGAGAGAGAGAACAATAAAACGACAACAATTTTTTTTTTTTTTTTTACACTTTTTTTTGTAACTGTAACTTTTATAACTGTAACCGGTTCCAGGTTCGGGTCTCTCAAAATGCGATGGCATCTTGGGAGACCCTGTGAAAGTGTGCCTAGTCTGTGCAATGCTGTACCCTACGCTAATACTCAACTAATGAATGGTAGCGTTCAAAACATTCACCAATACAAAGACCAGGATTGTCAGGACAGGAGGGACAATAATAGTGGGTGTCACGTCTATATCCGCGCTTGCTGCAGACACAACATCTTTTTTGGGGGGGTTCGCTGGGTAGGGGTACTCGGGAGGACATAAAGAAAATGCATCTCATGCAGCCGACTGCATTTGGTTGGGGATGTGAATGGGGGAAGTACGGGCGCTGCAGAAGTGTTGGGTTCCCAATTAGGATTGGCGAATGCAGCAGGAAGGGCATTATGGGCACGACGGGCCTGTGTTTGTCTTCTTGGTGGCAGCGGGACACTATTTGTGCTTGCCACCTCACCAGCTTGAACTGCACTTATGGGACTCGCCACGTCACCAAGTGTTACTGCAGTGCTGGTTTGAATACGACCGGGGTGTACTAGGCCGCTGGCGCTTGCCAGTTCACCAAAACGCTACCAAAAAAACTGTTAGCGATCGCAGGGATCAGGCCTGACTCTGCGAACGCTGCAGTTATGCGTTTAGTGTTTTGTAAGTGACAGTGATCGATCGATACTGCACTTGGGTGGGCTGGGCCGGGCCAGGCGGAGGGGCAAAACGCAGGTGCTAGCAGGTATCTGGGCTGATCCCGCTAACACTGCGTTTTTGGGAACCCTAAACTGCTGGGGACACCAGTATAGATCTGATCGGATCAGATATTGATCTGATCAGATACTATACCACTAAGGGAGGCGTATGGTGTGTGCGTGGGTGTTAGCGGTACTGGCGCTAATCTGACGGTGCTGGGGGCGACACATATCACCGCCGGGCGATCAGGGGGCTAAACCTTTATTCGGTAATAAACGGCGGGTGCCCTGACACTATAAAAAAATAAACGAACTAACCAGCGTCACCCGTAACGGTTATACGGTGATCAGTGGTGAAAGGGTTAACTAGGGGGCAATCAAGGGGTTAAAACATTTATTAGATAGTATATGGGGGTCCCTGTCGCTATAAAATGCTGACGGCGAACCTAAATATTTACGTCCCTAACTAGAGTCACCAGCGACACTAATACAGCGATCAGAAAAATGATCGCTTACTGACACTGGCGACAGGGGGTGATCAAGGGGTTAAAACTTTATTAGGGGGGGGTTAGGGGGGTACCCTAGACCTACAGGGGGCTAACACTAACTGCCCTACCACAGTAAGCCTCGGTTCACACCAGAGGTGGCACGACTTGCAGGTCGCCTCACCGAGGCAACCTGCACACGACTGCCGGGGCGACTTGCATAAAGACTTCTGTATAGAAGTCTATGCAAGTCGCCCCAAGTCGCCCCCAAAGTAGTACAGGAATCTTTTTCTAAGTCGGAGCGACTTGCGTTGCTCCGATTAGAACGGTTCCATTGTACTGAACGGGACGCTACTTGTCAGGCGACCTAGGTCGCCTGACAAGTCGTCCCAGTGTGAACCGAGCCTAACTGTCACAAACTGACACCATGCAGTAATCAGAAAAAAAAAAAAAAAAAACACTGCTTGGTGTCAGTGTGACGGGGGGGGGGGGAGGGGTGATTGGGGGTGATCGGGGAGCGATCGGGGGGGGGGGGGGGGATCGGGGGTGTAAAGTGTGCCTGGCATGTTCTACTGTGTGTGTGTGTGTGTGTTGGTGCACTCACATGTCTTCTCTCCTCGGCGCCGGAACGGAAACTGCCGAGCTGAGGAGAGAAGACATCACATCCTCTGCCTCTGTGTACTACACAGAGGCAGGGGATGATTGTCATTGGCTGGGAGCGATCGCGAGGGGGGGGCCACGATCGGATGGCTTCCCCCTTATCTCTGAACGCTTCCAGTCACAAGCCGACTGCCGCTGGCACCGGGGGGGGGTCCGATTGGACCAGGTACCAGGTACGTGATTTTGCCTGCCTGTGCCATTCTGTTCACGTATATAGGCGTTAGGCGGTCGGCAAGTGGTTAAAGATCAAGATCTGAAAATATGAATTTATTGGGTTTAGAAACACTTTTCTGTTTTTTGAAATATTTGTGTGAAAATCGAAAAAAAAAAAACATTTCAAAGATATTTTAGAAGTAATAGGAATGAGATTAGCATCAAAAGGGTTAATTAAGTGAGAACAACTACTAATTGCCTAACAAGACACATCCAATGAGATGGGCGTGCGCTATTATCAATGAGAAAACACCAGTTGCATTTGCATATTTATTATCGTGTTGCGCGTCTGCGTGCGCCGTTCCACATGCTCAATCAATTATTTATCCGGTGCACCAAATGAGGTAAGAACCGGCACAGAGCATTGTTGTTAGTAAATCAGCCCCAATGTGTCTCTCCTCTCCTGACAGAACCGGGATTTGTGTGTTTACACACACAGGTCCCCATTCTGTGAGTTCGCCAGCCATCCATCTTTCCATATGTCAAATGTCTCTGTATCAAAAAGCACCAGCGTCAGCACATCAGTGAACTCACTGTGCCATTTTTAAAATGTATTTATTCAATCCCCTGTACTAAGACCCCTTTCACACTGGGGCGGTTTGCAGGCGCCTGCAAACTGACCCGAAACAGCCGCTGCTGTGTCTCCAGTGTGAAAGCCTCGAGGGCTTTCACACTGGAGCGGTGCGCTAGCAGGACGGGAAAAAGGTCCTGCTAGCAGCATCTTCGGAGCGGTGAAGGAGCGGTGTATACACCGCTCCTGCCCATTGAAATCAAGGGAAGGGGTGGCAGCCACAGCTGGCGTGACAGCCAATAAAGTAAACATAAGATTTGATTGGACTGCTGCAAAAATGCATCAGTGGCAGCTACACTTGACTTATCTCAGACAACACCATAATCATACTTGGGCTACTTTCACACTGAAGCATTGCAGGTGCTGGCGGTAAAGCGCCGCTATATTTAGCGGCGCTTTACCGTCGTTTTAGCGGTGCTATTTGCCCGCTAGTGGGGCAGTTTTAACCCCCGCTAGTGGCTGAAAAAGAGTTAAAACCGCCCGCAAAGCGCCGCTGCAGGCGGGTTTGGAGCTCTGCCCCATTGTTTTCAATATGAAGGAGCGCTTTAGGAGCAGTAAATACACCGCTCCTACAGCGCAACAAAGATGCGGCTACAGTGCTCCAAAGATGCACGGCTCTAGTGTGAAAGCCCTCGGGGCTTTCACATTGGAGTGCATTGAGCAGCTCTTTCAGGGTGCTTTGCAGGCGCTATTTTTAGCACTTTAGCGCCTGCAAAGCGCAGCTCCTCAGTGTGAAAGGGGCCTTACCCAATGAGGTAGAGTAGGAGGACTGATGTCTGGTTGCAGAAAGTGCTGGAAGGAGAGTCTGGAGTCCAGGAGTTGACCCTGTGTGTCAGAGGTTGTGCTGGGACATGCACAGTTAATAAGAAGGAGCCTCCTGCCTCAAGTGACACAGAAACCCTGTCAGAGAATCTGAGGCATGTCACTTTGGGGAGGCTGTAATACTGAAATTACATAGTTACATAGTTACATAGTAGGTGAGGTTGAAAAAAGACACACGTCCATCAAGTCCAACCTATGTGTGTGATTATGTGTCAGTATTACATTGTATATCCCTGTATGTTGCGGTCATTCAGGTGATTATCTAATAGTTTCTTGAAGCTATCAATGCTCCCCGCTGAGACCACCGCCTGTGGAAGGGAATTCCACATCCTTACCGCTCTTACAGTAAAGAACCCTCTACGTAGTTTAAGGTTAAACCTCTTTTCTTCTAATTGTAATGAGTGGCCCCGAGTCTTATTAAACTCTCTTCTGCGAAAAAGTTTTATCCCTATTGTGGGGTCACCAGTACAGTATTTGTAAATTGAAATCATATCCCCTCTCAAGCGTCTCTTCTCCAGAGAGAATAAGTTCAACGCTCGCAACCTTTCCTCATAACTAAGATCCTCCAGACCCTTTATTAGCTTTGTTGCCCTTCTTTGTACTCGCTCCATTTCCAGTACATCCTTCCTGAGGACTGGTGCCCAGAACTGGACAGCATACTCCAGGTGCGGCCGGACCAGAGTCTTGTAGAGCGGGAGAATTATCGTTTTATCTCTGGAGTTGATCTCCCTTTTAATACATGCCAATATTCTGTTTGCCTTATTAGCAGCAGCTTGGCATTGCATGCCATTGCTGAGCCTATCATCTACTAGGACCCCCAGGTCCTTTATCATCCTAGATTCCCCCAGAGGTTCTCCCCCCAGTGTATAGATTGCATTCATATTTTTGCCACCCAAATGCATTATTTTACATTTTTCTACATTGAACCTCATTTGCCATGTAGTCGCCCACCCCATTAATTTGTTCAGGTCTTTTTGCAAGGTTTCCACATCCTGCGGAGAAGTTAAATGTGAAAATCCTTCGCGCTAAAGTGATTCAGAGGAATTAGAGTGACAATCACAAAGTGAAAAAATGAAAACTAAAAGTGAAAAAATTATATGATGACATCAAGGATGATTGCAGCGAAATCGGAAAGTGTACACATGGCACTCAAGAAAAAGAATAAGGATAAGAGGATTTCGCGCATATAGTCTATCATATAAATAAATAACTAAATAAATAAATACACATCTAATAATAATAATATGTGGGTGTATACCAATAACAAATCTTAAATAAAGTGCATCAATAAAGTACCCATGCTGGAAATTCATATATCCCAATACATAATCACATTAAAAATCAAATCAAACGCATGTGCAAAAATGCAGAAACATGTGCAGCAAAAGTGCCAAACTGCAAACAACGTAGTGTGGGGTGATTCCAATATATGGATATATCAGAAAAGAGTTCATAAATAACCATAAAAGTTCATAAGTATTGATGGTAAGCAAAGAGGAGGTGCTGCTGATTTGACAGCCTAGGTGGAAAAAATTCCCAGTCTATTTTACAGGTACCTGATATCTAACAGAGGTGAACGCTGCCTTATTAATACAGTGAAACATTGTTGCCAGTTGTTTCCATCCCTGAGGTGCCTGACAGTAAGCAGAGGGGAACGTTGCTGTTATCACAACAGAGAAAGATATACACTGATGCCTGTTATTTCCATCCTTGAGGTGAGAGTCTAGAGAGCCTGGTTGAGCCGCCAGTCGGTTAATGAAGATTATTATTATCATTATCATCGACACCCTTTTTTATTACCATCAATACTTATGAACTTTTATGGTTATTTATGAACTCTTTTCTGATATATCCATATATTGGAATCACCCCACACTACGTTGTTTGCAGTTTGGCACTTTTGCTGCACATGTTTCTGCGGAGAAGTTATTGCCCTGCTTAGCTTAGTATCGGCTGCAAATACAGAGATTGAACTGTTTATCCCATCCTCCAGATCGTTTGTAAACAAATTAAATAGGATTGGGCCCAGCACAGAACCCTGGGGAACCCCACTACCCACCCCTGACCATTCTGAGTACTCCCCATTTATCACCACCCTCTGAACACGCCCTTGTAGCCAGTTTTCAATCCAGGTACTCACCCTATGGTCCATGCCAACGGACCCTATTTTGTACAGTAAACGTTTATGGGGAACTGTGTCAAATGCTTTTGCAAAATCCAGATACACCACGTCTACGGGCCTTCCTTTATCTAGATGGCAACTCACCTCCTCATAGAAGGTTAATAGATTGGTTTGGCAAGAACGATTCTTCATGAATCCATGCTGATTACTGCTAATGATATCGTTCTTATTACTAAAATCTTGTATATAGTCCCTTATCATCCCCTCCAAGATTTTACATACTATTGATGTTAGGCTAACTGGTCTGTAATTCCCAGGGATGTTTTTTGGGCCCTTTTTAAATATTGGTGCTACATTGGCTTTTCTCCAATCAGCTGGTACCATTCCAGTCAATAGACTGTCTGTAAAAATTAGGAACAACGGTCTGGCAATCACCTGACTGAGTTCCCTAAGTACCCTCGGATGCAAGCCATCTGGTCCCGGTGATTTATTAATGTTAAGTTTCTCAAGTCTAATTTTAATTCCGTCCTCTGTTAACCATGGAGGTGCTTCCTGTGTTGTGTCATGAGGATAAACACTGCAGTTTTGGTTACTGAAGCCCCCCGATTCACTCGTGAAGACTGAGGAGAAGAATAAATTCAATACCTTTCCAATCTCCCCATCCTTTGTAACCAGATGTCCTTCCTCATTCTTTATGGGGCCAATATGGTCTGTCCTCCCTTTTTTACTGTTTACATACTTAAAGAATTTCTTTTGATTTGTTTTGCTCCCCTCCGCTATGTGTCTTTCATGTTCTATCTTAGCCGTCCTAATTGCACCCTTACATTTCTTATTGCATTCTTTATAAAGTCTGAATGCTGAGGATGATCCCTCAACCTCGTATTTTTTGAAGGCCTTCTCCTTTGCTTTTATATGCATTTTTACATTGGAGTTAAGCCATCCAGGATTTTTGTTCGCTCTTTTAAATTTATTACCCAATGGGATACATTGGCTAATGCCCTTATTTAATATGCTCTTAAAGCAAACCCATCTCTCCTCCGTATTCTTTGTTCCTAATATTTTATCCCAATTTATGCCTTTTAGCAAGGTTTGTAGTTTAGGGAAGTTGGCTCTTTTGAAATTCAGTGTCTTTGTATTCCCTTTATGTTTCCTATTTGTGTGATTTATACTGAAACTAATTGACCTGTGATCGCTGTTACCTAAATTGCCCCGTATTTCCATGTCACTGAAGAGGAGAGCTGGCTGGCATGCAGGCTGAGGCAGGGGTGCAAAGAGTTAATAGGTGCCTCCTGCAGTATGGAAACCTGATCTCTCACACAGGCAGTGAGAGGAGCTGAGTGATATACTGGAGGGGAATGAGAGCTGACAGGATACATCAGTTCCTGCCCTGTAGAGCACAGAGAACTCAGTCTCTCTCACAGCATCCAGAGAGTGAGATGCTGCAAGTGTCCAAGGCCTGAGGCAGGGGCGGATCTAGTGTCTAGTCTCGGGAGGGGCACTGCCAGAAAATAAGGTTCTCGTGGGCAATTTGTCGGGGCAATGGCTGGTGTTGGTGCTTCAATCATCCCACCACCATGATTGTTATGGTGTCAGGATGATTGAAGCGCATTATTTCTATTATTACATTGTAATATAAAATGAAATAGTTCAACTCACCATAATGCAGAATCAGTGGGAGCCCTGAGCGTGTCACTTGCCACTGTCGCCTGCCACCAGATGCAGATTGTCACTTGTCACGTCACCTGGCACCAGATGCGGATTGTCACTTGCCACCATTGTCTGCCACCAGATGCAGCTTGTCACTTGCCACGTCACCTGTGACCAGATGAGGCTTGTCAGTTGCCACGTTAATTGCCATGTTACTTGCCACCGGATGCGGACAGTCACTTGCCACATTGCCTGCCACCAGATGCAGCTTGTCACTTGCCATGTTAATTGCCACCAGATGCAGCTTGTCACTATCCTGGAACAACAGTGACAGTAGAGAAACGGGCTTCTCTCCCCAGTTTTTCAGCACATGTGAGGGCGGGCAGTGAGAGATGAGAGCCGGCTCACTGTACTGCCTTCAAGTTCACCGAGCGACCCGCTTACTGGCATGACTGCCCGCCCGCTCTTCTCAACCGCTAGCCCTTTTACTGGCCTGCTCGCCTGCTCAGCTCACTTGCCGGCCGCCTACTGAACTGCTCACCCACTTCTTTCACTTGCCGGCCGCCTACTGAACTTGCCTGCTCTGCTCACTACTGCTTGCCCACTCTGCTCACTTGCCGGCCGCCTACTGAACTGCTTGCCCGCTCTGCTCACTTGCCGGCCGCCTACTCATCTGCTCACGCACTCCTTTCACTTGCCGGCCGCCTACTGAACTGCTCGCCCACTCCTTTCACTTGCGGGCCGCCTACTGAACTGCTCACCCACTCCTTTCACTTGCCGGCCACCTACTGAACTGCTCACCTGCTCCTTTCACTTGCCGGCCGCCTACTGAACTGCTCTCCCACTCCTTTCACTTACCGGCCACCTACTGAACTGCTCACCCACTCCTGTCACTTTCCGGCCGCCTCCTGAACTGCTTGCCCACTCCTTTCACTTGCCAGTTACCTACCGAACTGCTCGCCCGCTCCTTTCACTTGCCGGCCACCTACTGAACTGCTCGCCCGCTCTGCTCACTTGCTGGCTGCCTACTGACCTGACTGCCTGACCGCTCACCTGCTGGCCACCCAGTTCGCTCACTATTTTCTCGGGGGGGGGGGAGCAATTGCCACGTTGCCCCCCCCCCCTAGATCCGCCCCTGGTCTGAGGTCCATTCACATGTGATGGCAGTGCTCTGCGAATCCTAGGATGGGGAAGGGGGTGTCCATTAATAGAGGCAGAGGCTGTATTAAAAGTCTTCACAGGTTGTGGGCAGAGGAGTGAGTGGTGAAAGTAGGAGAGGAGCCAGCGCCATCAGCGCCAGTAGCTGTGGTGAAGGGCCCCATCCCATGCAGGAATGAGCATAGGGGAAAGCCATTGGGTGTAGAGGAGAGACTCCTTCTGGTCAGAGCAGCAGTTTTCAGGGGATGTGATGGCTGAGGGACACACTCTGCTGTGGGTAGCAACAGGGGTCCATGAATGATAGGAGAGGTCAGGGCTATGTAAATGATCCTGCAAAGCAGAGGGCAGAGTGCGGATTGTAGGAGTGGAGCCAGCAAATTAATTGCCAGTGGCTCCAGTACTAATCAAATGTCTGACTGAAGTACTGAGGACCCTGCAGGAGCGAGGGATCAGTCAGTATGGTGGATCAGAGCACCTGTGAGGTTTTTGTAGTGAGGGGCCTGGGAACAGAGGAGGGATACTCACCTAACTCTTGTGACAGCTGAATCTCCTCAGAACAGTTGGATGTGCCTCAGAATAGCCTTTTTCTAGAGTTCAGGCTCCACCCAGTCACCTCAGGTCTTGTAGCCAATCCTAAGGGAGCTACTTAAAGCGGAGGTCCGCCGAAAAAAAAATATTAAAAGCCAGCAGCTACAAATACTGTAGCTGCTGACTTTTAATATATGGACACTTACCTGTCCAGGGAGCCCGCGATGTCAGCAGCCGAAGCCGATCTGTCCGTCGGCTCTCGGCTGCTGCCGCCGGCATCCTCGGTGAGGGAATCAGGAAGTGAAGCCGTGCGGCTTCACTTCCTGGTTCCCTAAATGCGCATGTCAGAGTCACTCTGCGCGTCCTCACTGGTCCCTGCTGTCTTCTGGGACCTGTGTGTCTCCCAGAAGATAGCGGGGGAGGACAGAGTAGGTGCCGGAAGTGGCGTAGGTCACCGTGATCACCGCAGTGATCTATGCCAGGAAGTGGGAGCAAATACCTGTGTTAGACAGGTATCTGCTCCCTCCTCCCCCCTGAAAGGTGCCAAATGTGACACTGGAGGGCGGGAGGATTCCAAAAAGTGGAAGTTCCATTTTTGGGTGGAACTCCACTTTAACTTCTCTTTTAGGTTCACACCCACAGTGATGCCATGCTTCCAGCAGTCAAGGCTCCCTTACCCCAAAGGCGGTTCAAGGGGCCTTCATTAGCAAACTGGTACTGACTAGTATTCCAATGTTCCTCTTCTCCATCAGTTTTTCTTTATCACTCGCTAATGTGACCCCCAAAGCTGGTGGAGAGGGGAAAGGGAGGGTCAAACAAGGATATCAAGGTGACTGATATCCTCCTTATCAACTGATGTTATTGGTTGTTAGGAGGTCGGCAGCTAGAAGGTCCTAATTGTGCACATTGAAAATCTGTGCCTGTGTGTAACTGAAAGGCAGGTTCCACCCGCAAGCTTGTATGCAATTTTAGGGCAATTTTTGCCAAGGCACCCCTGAAGAGATCTCAAGGCACCCCAGGGTGCCTGGGCACCCTGGTTGAAAAAGGCTGCTCTACATTCATTCAAATTGCTCAGTTTACACAGGATCGCTCAGCTCTGAAAATCAGGGGGCGGGGGTCTGAGGTCTCACACTGCAGATCTTAGTGAGAAGAGATCTGAGGCCTGGTTGGACGTAAGGGACACACACCCCTTCACACACTACACAGAGAACATGCACAGCTAAGGCTGTCAGTCACAGGCTGTGTGCTGGAGCTCCCTCCTCTATCACCTTTTATCTCTTGGTGTTTGAAAAACTTGTCAGAAGTGACCCATGCAGATAACATAAGAACAAGGCAGCAGCGAGAAAGACACTGGATAGAGACATGTACATAGTATAGAAGGATATGATGTGTTCATATTTTATGTATGAGGTTTACAACCACTTTAGTGGCAGCTGCTCCATTAGGGGCGCCATACCCCCTAATCCATGCGCCCGGCCACTAATCTACATGTAGGGCACCGGACGCATGGATTTCAATGTTTTTTTTCTTTCTTTGAAGCAGGTGATTATAGCCTGAGGCTCTAATTGGCTTGAAAAAGGGTAGAATCGGGGAACAGAGCACTGCGCCCTGAGCCCACCCAATTGTGTGACAATAGCGAATAAATATTCGCTATTGTCTTCCTGATTCTCCTCCCGGACAATCAGGAAGTGGGTCCTAAGACCCGATTGACCGAGAGGAGAAGCGACTATATTGACCAGGAGCAGAAGCAGGGGGGAAGCCACCGAGAAGGAGACGCAGGGGGAAGCCGCCGAAGCTGCCTGCGACCTGGATGGTATAAGAGTTGGGCTGGTGGGCAGACAGGCGAGCGATTGGGGGGGGGATTTTTTAAACCGAGTGACGGGGCGGGGTTGGGGGTTTGATCGATTGATTGACCGACCGAATGGTGGGGGGGGGGGAGCACCAGCCGCCACTGCTCTTTAATAAATTCCAAATGCAACATTCATGTCAATAGCTTTCTTTAGTATGTTAATGTTTGTCTGTGCTATCTTTCAGCATTGAAGATCATGGATAGTCCACCATACATTGAAGCGCTCCTGGGACAGAACGTGACAATCCCTTGTGTTCTTACTGACAAAGATCAACCAGAAAAGGATCTGGATCTGAATCTGGCTACGGATTCTGTGCGCTGGGATATGGTGTCATCGAATGGAAGAGAAGCTAAAGTATATCTGTTTTCAAATGGCCGCCATACACCATATAGACAAAATTCTAATGTTGAAGGGACAGGATTTAAAAGAGGCAACGCCAGTCTCACCCTGTACAATGTTCAGCAAGGCGATGAAGGAATGTACTTCTGTAATGTATTTGTTGCATGGAACAAACTCACAGCAACTCGCAATGTGGAGGTGTCAGGTAAGTGAGAATGCTAAATAAACCCTTTCATGACTAAGCCTATTTTTGAAATTTGGTGTTTACAATGTTAAGTGCAGTTCTCAACTGAATTGCCTCTAGTTTATATTGCTTTGCCAAATTTAGCTCTATTAGAAGTAAGACACAGAATCAGGAGTTTCTGTATATCAGATCCGAGCCTTAAAGGTCCCGTACTGTCAACTGAACTGTCGGCTCTTTGTTGGAGCTTTTTATAAGGCTGGTTACAGAAGCATCGGTTTCAGCAAATTTCCATATAAGGTAACAAGCAGTATAATTTCAACATATATCACGCTGGACACATCTGGAAAAACTTAAGCTAGTCTTGCAACATATGCTGACACGTACACATAATGCAGAGAAATGAAAAAGAACTTAAGTAGAACTCTAACCCATTATTTCCAACCTTATCAATTTCCCCCTTTGACATCATCCCCTCCACGATTCTGGGTCCTTGCAAACAAGTGAACAGCCGATACTTCAAAGAGTACTATCCCTGACCGCGGGTTGTCAGAGGAGGATAAGTCTTCTCTATTTACCCTCATCCCTCAAATCCATACCTGCATCTTATAAGCAAAGAGAATAGAAAAGGGGTGATGTCAAGTTACCCTTTTTGTCATTAGAGTTCCTAATACCTTTCTCTTTCCATTCTGTCTGCTCGTGCCTTAATCTTCCTATATAAGCAACAGTTTATCACGGTAAGCAGTACAAAAGCTAAAATTAGAATAAGTATCGGATTGAGCCGCATTGGGTGACCATCCAGCAAATACATCATACCAATGATGTGTTGTTTCATCTCTTATTTGAGAGGATAAATGTATTAATTTCCCTTTATCTATAACCGCAGATATTAGATTATTTTGAAGGGTATGTTCTTGTGTCTCTATGAGTTTTCGAAGTATTTCGGACTCATTTAAGATTTGCCGTAAGGGCTCTAATGATATTATAAAAGGAGTAGTATCAGTAAGATTATCTACCGTCCATTCTAGATTAAATATTCTATGTGCATCTGGTTCAAAAAGGAAAGTGTCATTTTTCCATTTAAGCATTTTAACATTCTTTACGCATCCTGAAAAAGGGGCCGTTTTATTTAAACTTTCCATAGTTTCCTGATCATTTGTGACTAAACAAATATGTTGTGGTCCTATCTCCATAAATCTGTTTCCTACACCTACTGGTAATCTCTGAAACTTACATATGTTAGATTGATGTTTCAATAAGCAAGGTTCATAGACTGGAGAACTTCTCCCACAGACTATTCCCTTATTAGTTTTAGCACATAAACTTAGATCATGAGTCATGTTTTGTGTATCTACATAGTGTCCATAAATCTCAGGATACCAAAATTCAGGTAGATCCTTTCCTATCAGGAGTGGCATCACTATTAACTTACACATTACCTGGACCTCCTCCACTTTGTATACATCAAACCTTCCAGCACACCATCTTTCCTCACATTCAACTTCTTTTCCTGGTACTTCAAACCATGTACTTTCTAAATTTAAACCCTTGAAATAGTTCATCCAAGTGCGATAATTCCCTAATCGTAGCTCATCTCGAGCTCTATTAATTTGAATGTGATAAGATAGTGTAGAAAAAGCACATTGAGTAATGTTTATGAACTCCTGATTTGCTTTCCACAACTCCAGACTGGCTAGTGCTGTGTGATTAACCATAATATTGAGATATTTAGTTAATTGTACCTGACTAATTTGTGTTTCGAATGTTGTAGGTAACCATTTGCTTGTGATTATTAAACTATCAGCTATGTGACTTCCTGCACGTTTCCACTTATTTTGTATCATTTCCATCTGTATCCCATTCATTATTCCCATTCCCTTACTGGTACAAAATACCATTCGTAGTAAGGATATTGCGTTATACTCTTATCCTGATTTACCCATCTAAGATCAGTACTATTTTCATGAACTGTTACATTAATACCGGGAGTCCATGTATAAACAAACATTTGAAAACATTCAAGCACTATTATCATAGTTAGAAGGATCTTCATTCTGTTTCTCTCGGTTCAAGACTCTTTTTGCAGTGTGATGCGTGGATCCAGGCTGCTTTTCCTTCCAATTTCACTGAAGTGGCTGTGGTCAAAAGCACTTGATAAGGACCTTCAAATCTAGGTTCCAATGTCTTTCTGGTGTGTTTCTTAACATATACATAATCTCCTGGTAGCAGTGTATGTGTACCTGCTATTGAGTTAGGGTCTGGAAGAGAAGAATACACACTTTTGTGGATCTTAGTTAGACGTTGTTGTAATTGTATTACATATGCAGTCAAACTATCACATTGCAATTGCATGACCAGTGTAGGAACTAATGTCCCCAACTTCCACTACCCACTCTTTATTTACTACTCCCCTTTCCCTTTCTTATCTATAATAATTAGATAACGCACACAGGAGTTGTTTTGGAGTAAAACCGGCCATAGCAGCCTCCTTTATTATAAAATATAAAACCAACTTTTAAATAACTTTAAATAACTCTTTTAATGAACATTTTGTACAACTATGTATAACTTTTAACTGACAGTTCTTACACCTCCCAATCTTTGGTCTTCTGATGGCACTCTTAACTTCATCTCCTCCATTTTAACAACTTCACCAAACACCATACACTGCGGTACATAATTTTACCATACCAGGCCACCAGCCGTATTTAAAAACAGCTCGGTGACAACACCCTTCCCGCAGTGTAACATCTGTCTTCCAGCCTCGCCTTCCGCTGTAAGAACAGAACACACCAGAGGGGCCCAGAATACTGAAAGCCCCCCACCATTTACCATCACCTCTTTGCATTTTTACCACCATCAGAGACCAAAGATGCCGCCACAGCCCGCAAGGATGACCCCTTAGCCTTAAGGGCACCTCCACACCCGCAATGCCCTCTCAATGCCATCTTGAAGCCCGAGAGCCCAAAGATCAATGCCTACTGCGGTAAGGTGCACCCCATCTCCCCTTAGATACATCCCCACATTAACCTCCAACTCCGTGTGCCTCACCACCAATCCCCCATTATTAACCACAAACTTTCCAATTGCCTTGTTTACTTTAATTCTCGCTTTGTTGATCCTAGGTACCGATCTAGCCATGCGCCATGACGTCCTTGCCACTATGTCAGACCAAACTATGATCATGCCCGGGAAGGCCACCCGAAGTGCCAAAAAATCGCACTTGACGGCCGACACCAGTTCCCTGGTAGATCGGACCCCCAGATCATTCCCTCCTGCATGTATCACTAAAACATCCGGGGGTCTATCGAGTCGAGTGTATCGTTCAAATTCCTGAACCACTCTACCCCACCCCATGCCTGGAAAGCCCAACCAGCGAATACATGCCTCCCTCCTGGAAATCCCCAGTTGCCTGCCTTCTAGTCTGACGTCCCCCCTTTTTGCACCCCAGAAAACATAGGAGTGCCCCAAGATCCAAACGAGGCGTGGTTGACCCCCATCTGCAAAGACATAACACAACAAAAGACAAATTGAAACATGTGAACTTCCCCTACCCCTGTCCTCAAATGCATGTAATCATAAAATATCTATGTATATTTTTTTTTTTTTTTTTTTTATATCGCATCTGATGACAATTGAGGGCGCACATAAGACTGGAACCTCCTGGATTCCCACCTCCCAATCCTCTTGATTGCTGCCTCATCCAACCCACACCTGGCAGCTTCAGTAGCCGCCCCGATACGGAAGGAGTGTGAGGCGAATTGCCTACTATCCAACCCTGCAGCCCCAATGCATTTTCTAAACACTGCAATGAATTGAAACCTAGATAAGAAAGTTCTATCTTCATGCACAAACAACGGCCCTTCCCCGACCGGGCGAATTAGCAGAAATTCCTCAACTACTTGAACCGGGCAAATTCCCGACCCAGGTAACCTGAACAGTTGCACTTTTACCCCTTTTCCGGCTTGGTCTGTTTTTGACCTGCCCAGTTTCAGCAACACCCTATCCCGTTTTACTTCCACATCCTGCATCTTCAAACCCCCTGCTACTTGTTTTGCTGGACTCACCAACTCGCCAACCCGAAACGCTCCAAAAAACGCGATAGAAAAAAACCGCCTTGAACAAAATCACTTCATAACCCGACTTACATACCCCACCTAACTTATTACACAATACCTGCAATAATGAAAAAGATACCGGCCTCCTCGAATCCTTCTTCGCATGGCTCTTCCTATAACCTTTTAAGGCCTGTTTTACCCAGAAATCCTTGGTAAAATCAGTCAGGCCCTGTAACTTGAATAAAAAGGCCAACCCCGCCAATTTCCGCTCAATTGCGGACACTGAACCACCCCCTTCCATGTGTCGTGACACAAAATACACTACCAACAACCTCAAGTCCTGTTCTCCCAGCCCGGCGTCCGCCAGCCGTGTAAACGTGGCCCATTCCGACCATACTTTTCTATATGCCGCCCATGTCGACCCACTCACCGATTTCCTGATCCATCCTGCGGCGATTCCAATACCGTCTCCCAAAGCCACCCCGGACAAGGAATCCCCTCTGTTTCCGCGGCGGGCGCCAGCTTCCTGAATCTGTCCCACTGGAACCGAGACAAGGAATCAGCCAAAGTATTATCTACGCCCGGGATATGCACAGCATATAGAAAAACATTAATTTGTAAGCACCTCAAAACCAGGTGACGCAACAATCGTATTACCGGCGGGGATGATGCCGATAGCCGATTGATGACCTGAACTACCCCCATATTGTCACAATTTAAACGTATTTTCAAGTTCCGCCATCTCTCCCCCCACAATTCTACTGCTAATACCACCGGGAATAATTCCAATAGCACCAGATTCCGAGTAAATCCCGACTCTACCCAAAAATCAGGCCATGCCTCCGCACTCCACTGCCCTTGGAAAAAAGCCCCATACCCCGTAGATCCCGCGGCGTCCGTCACCAAATCCATGTCACAGTTACTTACCGGTCCTTCCATCCACACCGAGCGCCCGTTGTAGCTTTCCAGGAACGTGTGCCACACCTTCAAGTCCTCCCTATGTTCCCTGGTAAGCCTGATAAAGTGAGTCGGAGACTGTATCCCCGCTGTGGCAGCTGACAACCGGCGGCAAAAAACTCTACCCATTGGAATAATGCGACACGCAAAATTCAACTTACCTAAAAGGGATTGTAATTGCCGCAGCTGCACTTTCCTCTGTCCCATCAAATCCCTGACATCCCTTTTTAACCCGTCCACCTTATCCCCTGGCAACCTGCACTCCATGTCTCTGGTATCTATTTCGATGCCCAAAAAACTCAACACTGTCGTCGGGCCCTCTGTTTTATCCGCTGCCAATGGTACCCCAAACTTACCCGCAATGTGTTCCAAGGTTGCCAACAGAATCGCACACCCCTTGGACTCACGAGGCCCCACGCAGAGAAAGTCATCCAGATAATGAATCACAGAATCCATCCCTGACACATCCCTAATCACCCATTCAAGAAATGAGCTAAACAGCTCAAACTTGGCGCAAGATATCGAGCAACCCATTGGCAGGCACTGATCGACGTAAATTTCCCCCTGCCAACAGCAACCCAACAGCCAAAAGCTGTCCGGATGTACTGGAAGCAAACGGAATGTTGCCTCAATGTCTGCTTTTGCCATGAGTGCCCCCTGACCGTAATGTCTCACCCATCCCACCGCTGCATCGAACGATGTGTACGACACTGAACAATCTTCAGGATTGATACCATCATTCACAGATGCCCCTTTTGGAAACGAAAGGTGGTGAATAAGGCGAAACCTGTTTGGTTCCTTTTTAGGCACCACTCCCAACGGTGACACTACTAAATTCTGTAACGGCTTAGTTGCGAAAGGCCCACTCATTCGCCCCAACGCAACCTCCTTGGCCAGTTTTTCCGAAACCACCCCAGGATTCTGCAGTGCAGACCGCAAGTTCTTGGCCATCGGAGGTATAGCTGTCAGAGAACATGGAATTCTGAAACCCACTGAAAAACCCTCCCCCAACTCCCTCGCTGCCTCTCTGTCCGGGTACCTATTTAAAAAAGGCCGCATCCTTAACTCCTTCACTGGCGTTATCCCTCTTCTGAGCAGGTTCTCCTGTCTTCTTTCCTCTTTTGAAGCAGCGTGACAAAGCGTGGTTCCCCCCACATCCTGAGCATTCATGTTTAAAACGACAGGATCCCCCAAACTTGCAGGATCCTTCGTTAAACTGCCAACACACCCCAAATTTTTTCCCGGCCGGGAGTCCAGAGGTAGACGATCCCCCGGCCCCCCCATGAAAAGGCTGGTTTGGTGCCCTGGCGGAAGACATCAAACGCATCCATAAGCTTATATCCTTATGGTCCCACCGAAGAGCCGGCCTCACCGCCCTGCGTTGCCTAAATTGCTCATCGTATCGAAGCCACGCAGTGCCCCCATACACCCTATGTGCCTCGCCTATGGCATCCATGTAGCAAAACAACGCAGAGCAATGCTCCGGGTTCTTTTCGCCAATTACACTCGCCATAATGGCGAACGCCTGTAACCAATTACTAAAGGTCCTAGGGATCAGACGATACCTTCGCTTCTCCTCATCCTCTTTTTTGGAATCGTCCGGCTTTACCCTATCCAAGTTGAACTTCTCTAACGGTAACAAGGAAAAAATTTCCACATACTCACCTTTTACTATTTTCTCCCGCACTTCTTGTTTTAAGTGTGCTCCCAGCGGGCCTTCATAGCAGACGTACACTTTGCATTTAGCCGCATCCGCTATCCTGACCACATCCTTCCTGACCGCCACTGCAGATTCCCCCGTGGCGGTGTTTTCCGCCACCCCTGCGTCTGAGTCGGCGACAGCCTCACCCCTTGTCCCCGTTGTTCCCCCAACACCCGACTGCTCCACCTGCCCTCCAACCCACGGCGCCACTATCGCTGGCGCCGTCTGGTTGGTTGCAAATCGTTGCACCAAATCCCTTAATCCTCCTAACAATTCCTGCAATGTTCCCCCTGTCCCAGCAGCGACAGGCTGAACGCCCGTCCCCCTTAAGCCAGGCGATCCCCCCGCCACGGCCCTTAGAGCTCCCCCAGGAGCCGTCGTGTCCCCCCCATCACCCCTATCTAACCAATTACCACCATCAACATTGATAACAGAATCAGTTAAAACATGTGACTCACCAGGCTGACTGGGTCTGCTTCCCATCGCCGCTGCACTGGATCCTCCGGAAGGCGCGATGTCCTGGCGCACGTCCTCATCCGAACCCGACAGCTCTCCTTCCGACCGAACTTCCGTGGCTTGGAGCATCGGCGTGAGTAACCTCCCAGGTGAAGCTTGCCTAGGGGCTGTGGATTCCCATCTTGTGGCTGTTCTCCCCCTTTCCTTGCGACCACCTGCTGCTGTGCTCTGCTGTCCCACACCGCTGTCTCCTCTGCTGGCCCCTGGACCTCTCCTTCTGTCTTCCACTGGCTCTCTTCCGATCCTGGCTGCATAGGGGCTGCCAGCAGCGTCTGGTAGCTGACCTCCAGCCGTGCCCCTGCTCCTCCCCCGTCGGATCTCCCCCCTAGCAGATGCCTGTGCTGCGGGGGGGACCGTTCTGCTGCTGTCCTGTCTTCTGGGTGGCGAAGCCCGGGCGCCATAACGGCCCGAAGCCCCGCCCCCCGCGCTCCGCCGTTGTGGAGGATTCCGCCCGGTCCCCCCAGGGGTGACGGCGGCCACCCGTTTTGCTGGTGGGGCCGACGGGTCCGTTCCCGGGCTCCTATGAGGGCGAGCTGATCTGGATGAGGGGCCTGGTGAAAAACGCTCAGGCGGCCTAGACCGCCTGGCGCGTGGCGTCGCTTCCCCCCCCGCGCCGGACCCCCCCGCTTCGTCTAGCAGTAACGGTGTTACCTGAGCCTGTAGCCATTCCTGTCCCCTCGTGGCCGCCGCCGTCCGCAGCCTTGCTAATAGCAAATCTATGTCTGCCATGCTGCTGGAAAATGCTTCTCTCCCCTTGTATCCAACTTCCCCTTTGTCTGTCTCCTCACACTGCTCCTGCTTAAACCCCGCCTATTCCTTTTATATCTCCCCACCCCTAAAGTTAACTTCAATCCCCTCCCTCTTACTTCCTTTCCATTTTAACCCTCCGTTGTCTCCTGTTCCACCTTGTCATGCCCAGCCCTTCATTACCATTCCATATTTCCATTACCATTCCGGGCTTCCCTTACTCTGTGGAAAGTATAGACCTAATCTAGGTGCATTCCCAAAAAGTATTTCATATGGGGACAATCCTGTTTTCCCTGTTGGAGTGTATCTTATGGAGAACAAAACCAAAGGCAGGCATTCTGGCCATGGCTTGTTTAACTCTTGCATGGCTTTTTGTATTTTCAACTTTATTGTCCCATTTACTCTTTCCACTGATCCTAAATACTGTGGATGGTAAAGGGTGTGGAAACTTTGTTGAACCCCTAACATGGTCATCACATTCTGCATGATTTCTCCTGTAAAGTGTGTCCCCCTATCTGATTCTATGGTTTCAGGAAGACCAAACCTAGGTATTAACTCAGTGATCAGTTTCTTGGCTGTGACTTTTGCTGTAGCTGATTTTACTGGATAGCTTTCGGGCCAACCTGAGAATAAATCGATACACACGAGGACAAATTCAAAGGGGACGGTTTTAGGCATTTGTATGTAGTCAATTTGCAGTCTCTGGAAGGGGTATTGGGCCCGAACCTGGTGTTTTCGTGGGGTTTTTACTCTCTATCCTGGGTTATTCAGGAGACAGATTTGGCAGGCTGCACAGTAGTTTTTTGCAGTACTACTGAATCCAGGGGCGAGCCATCCTTGGTTCACAATCCTATACATGGAAATGGAACTCACATGTGTGGGTAGCTGAACTGCCGCTGCCATTGCTGGGTACAGAGAGGCAGGTAGGCATACTTTGCCTCCTTCCCTCCATACATTGTCAAGGTCTGGTGCTGCTCCCATCCTGACCCACTTATCTTTCTCGCTCTCCCCTGCTTGCTCCTGTAATTTACTCAACTGCTGCCATGTTGGTTCTGGGATACTCACCTCTACCGCTGCTAAGGTCTCAGGGCTTCCTTCCCCTAGAGCTGCCTGTTTTGCAGTCAAATCTGCAAATGCATTTCCTTTTGCCTCAATTGTTTTTGCGCTCGTGTGTGCCGCTATCTTCATAATGGCCACTCGTTTAACCTTTTGAAGATTGTTCAGGACTCTCTTAATCCCTTCTCCATGTTTTACAGGTGTACCTGCTGCTGTCAGATAACCTCTAGCCCTCCATATGTGGCCATAATCGTGCGCTACACCATAAACGTAGGCAGAGTCAGTATAAATATTCCCTTCTCGTCCTTTTAAATATTCTAGGGCTTGTTCTAAAGCTTTTAATTCTGCTTCTTGTGCTGACATGTGGGCTGGTAAGGGCTGTGTTCCAATCACCTGTGTATCAGTCACTACAGCATACCCTGTGTGATATTTACCCTTGTCATCAGCAAACCTACTGCCATCTATGTACAAAGTGTGCTCAGCATTTAAGATTGGTGTATCTGTAACATGTGGGAATCCCATTGTCTCCTGTTCCATGAACTGAAAACAATCGTGCTCATCTATCTCTCTTTAAACAGAAGGGTGTCAGTTTCCTCATCTCCTTCCTTATTAGCGCTATTATTCCCCCTTGCCAAATCTGGTGACTGAAGAGGCAAAAAGGTGGCCAAATTTAAGGTTGTACAGCGCTGAAAAGTGACATTTGGAGGTAAAAGTAAAGTACACTGTAACCTTAATTGCCTAGCCATTGAAATGTGTTTGGGCTGAACTTGAGACAAGATTGCATGTATGTCATGTGTGGTGTGCACCACGTAAGCATATACGGTACAATTTTCAAACAATCGTATAATGGCTGCATCAAAGCGCTAGCGTGTGGTATCCATTGTCTACAATATGACACAATACCTAAAAACATACGCAATTGTTTGAAATTCCGTGGGGGTAACATTCCCTTTATCACTTGAACCCTCTCCTCAGTGAGATGTCTTGTACCCTGTGATATACAATCTCCCAAAAAGATAACTTTTTTCTGAAAAACTTGCTACTTTTTCTTATTAACCTTGCAACCTTTTTCTGCCAAAAATCGCAACAAATTAAGGGTGGTATGCAGGCTTTCAGTCTTTCACTTATCTGTGGAATTGATCCTTCCATAAACTGTCTATTGAAGGCTCGGATCGTGACTGGGAGAGCCAAATCCAATCCCTCATCTGCCATCAAACTTTTCATAGATAAGTAAAATTCTGATACAGTCTGTCCTGGCATTTGTTTCATGGGTGATATTGACCCCTCTCCTGTTGTTTTGCCTGACAGAAAGCTTCTAATCTAGCAATAAAAGGGGCCCTTGAGTCTATGTGTCTGACATGTCCTGCCTCTAGATTGCCATCCCCCTCAGCTCAGTCTGCAGGTCAGTCATAAACTGGTTAAACAGGGTCAGAGTCATTTTATGTCTGCATAAATCCTCCCCATCCTGCCAGGTTGCTTCATGTGTATTCATTAACTGTGTCACAAATCTACAGAAAGCAGCTGGCTTTGCTATAATGCGTGTATCAGTGCGTACGGGAGCTACAGTTTCTGAATTAGGTCTTTTGTGCTCCACAAACCTGACAAACCCATCCTCTCCCCTCAAGTACAGGATATAACCCTGGCTTATGCGAATTTTGCTCTATGTCAGTGTATGGGGGTGGGATGGTTGAACTAAGATTATTTAAAATTTCAACATTTTTTTTTCTTCTGTCTTTCATATCCCAACCATCACAATCTGGATTATATTTCCACCCCTCTTCTTTCGCTCTATTTGAGACCTTAATTAAGCATTGAACCTGACGCATCCATTGCTTCTCTAACACCTCTCCTTGTCTGTCCCTTTTTATTTCACTCCATACATCCGGGTCTAAACCCGCTGCTCCTTTCACCTTAAATTTACGAAGGACATCCTTTAAGTCCTATGCTTCATCTTTCCCATAGATGTTCTTAATTATCTGTGGCACCGTATAACGCGCCACAATTCCCTGACGGGGTTTCGTGTTCTGCTGGCCCATTCTGACAGTCCGTGCCTAGGTAGCATGTGGGACACTTAGTGTACAGTACAAAACACAAAAAAAGCTACACTAGTTCCTCGTTGCCTTCCTCCTAGGGTGCCAGAATACTAAAAACCTCTCCGGATGAGATTTCTGAAATCGAATTACTTTATATGCTAGCCAACTGACAAATATTATGACCAGACTGACGGCTAAAACATATACAAGCATTCCTTTAAGTGACCAGGTATCCGACTAGATCTCCGGGCTTATGGAGACCTTATTCCCCCCCGTATCTGGGATCCCTCTCATGCACTCTTATCCCTGCTTTATGGAGCAGACAGGGCTTATACTTTCAACCCGTCTATGGTTTATGAGTTAGATGTGAGGTTAAGCATAAGCGTCAGACCCCCCAAGCTCATCATGTGAGGTAAGGGCGCATTCCGTTGCTTAGTTCGGCAATCCCCTTCTAACTCATACCATCCTTGACAAGGCTCATTCACTTTCTCAACAAGACAGACAAGACAACAAACAACAAATAATTCCAGCAATATAAACCAAAATATGCAGTAATTCTAGACTCACCACTACAGAGGCTGGTGTTTTAAAACCAGGAGAACCGTAACTGACAGAACGGATATGCACGAATCAGGGGAGCACAGAATATAAGAAAAATAAAGCTTTTTCTTACCTGCGCAGGTTTTCAATCTGTGGTTCCCGGAATGCCTGTCCTTTTGTTCCGTCAGTCATTTTCATCCACCTCTTGTAGTATCATCGGTAAGTCCCTGCTTCCGGGCGCCAGAAATGTTAGGTGCAGTTCTCAACTGAATTGCCTCTAGTTTATATTGCTTTGCCAAATTTAGCTCTATTAGAAGTAAGACACAGAATCAGGAGTTTCTGTATATCAGATCCGAGCCTTAAAGGTCCCGTACTGTCAACTGAACTGTCGGCTCTTTATTGGAGCTTTTTATAAGGCTGGTTACAGAAGCATCGGTTTCAGCAAATTTCCATATAAGGTAACAAGCAGTATAATTTCAACATATATCACGCTGGACACATCTGGAAAAACTTAAGCTAGTCTTGCAACATATGCTGACACGTACACATAATGCAGAGGAATGAAAAACAACTTAAGTAGAACTCTAACCCATTATTTCCAACCTTATCAACAAGTTAAAATTTGTATTTTTTGCTAGGAAATTACTTAGAGCCCCCAAACATTATATATA
Organism: Aquarana catesbeiana; assembly: GCF_042186555.1. Lineage (NCBI taxonomy): Eukaryota > Metazoa > Chordata > Amphibia > Anura > Ranidae > Aquarana > Aquarana catesbeiana. Next base: position 26,291,383 of record NC_133334.1, read on the forward strand.
TATTTTTAGCAGAAAATCTAGAGAATAAAATGGCGATTGTTGCAATATTTTATGTCACACGGTATTTGTGCAGCTGTGTTTTAAACTCAACTTTTTGGGAAAAGGGACACTATCATGAATTAAAAAAAAAACAAACAGTAAAGTTACCCCAATTTTTTTGTATAATGTGAAAGATGATGTTATGCCGAGTAAATAGATACCAAACATGTCACGCTTTATAAATGCACGCACTCGTGGAATGGCGACAAACTACGGTACCTAAAAATCTCCATAGACGACGCTTTAAATTTTTTTTACGGTTTCCAGATTAGAGTTACAGAGGAGGTCTAGTGCTAGAATTATTGCTCTCGCTCTGACGATCGCGGCGATACCTCACATGTGTGATTTGAACACCGTTTACATATGCAGGCGCGACTTCCGTATGTGTTTTCTTTGCTGCGCGAGCTCGTGGGGACGGGGGCGCTTTAAAAAAAATTTTTTTCTTATTTATTTTATTTATTTTTATATTAACCCCCCTGGCGGTATTCACGAGTCTGGCTCGGGGTGGATTTTCAATACCAAAAGCGGTATCCCCGAGCCAGACTCGGGATCGCATCACAGGATCCATGTAGAGGTTACTTACCTTGTCCCCTGGATCCTGCGATGTCTCCCCGCTGTAATCTGCGAGCCGCCGTGTCTCGCTCGATTCCCAGTGCCGAGCTCCGTTCCCTGCGAGTGTTGCAACGCACGGGGACAGAGTTCGGCGCCAAATTCAAAAAGTGAAACACACAGTATAGATACAGTATATTGTAATCTTACAGATTACAGTACTGTATCAAATAATTACACATCCCCTTTGTCCCTAGTGGTCTGTCCAGTGTCCTGCATGCAGTTTTATATTATGAAAACTGTTCTTTCTGCCTGGAAACTGAAAATTGTCCATAGCAACCAAAACTGTCCCTTTACATCAAAAGTGGCTTTAGACCAGCTAGAAAACAGCGATAATAAATTAGAATCACTCGCAGAATTGAGCGATAGTGATTTGTGGGGAAATCCGTCACCAAACACTAAAAGTAACGAAAGCGACAATTCTGCAACTGAGAAAATGTCAGTGTTTTTGATTTGATTACGTTATTGAATATTTTTTATTATTATTATATTATTATTTGGTATAATTATTTATAATTATCTATTATATTATAATTTTTTATTTCGTTTTTCAAACTTTATCATACCCGGGATGTCTACTAGACTCTTGTTTGGACAGATTTAGGTGAATTATTCCTAAGAATTACAGGCCTACAATATAAAACGCCAAATTTCTGTGCAAAATAATTGTACCGCTTTCAGCACCTAAAATCTGAAATAATCATACCGCCAGGGAGGTTAATAAATTGTGTTTAAAAAAATGTTTTTTTGATCACTTTTATTGCTGTCACAAGGAATGTAAACATCCCTTGTGACAGTAATAGGTGGTGACAGGTACTCTTTATGGAGGGATCTGGGGTCTTTGCACTTCAAAGTATTCAGATCGCCGTTTTCGGCGATTCTGAATACTGTATATTTTTTTAAAACCGGCGCCATTGGCAGCCGAGTAAACGGGAAGTGATGTCATGACGTCGCTTCCGTGTTTACTATTAAGAGGCTGGAACGAAGCCACTCACTGCTTCGTTCCAGTCCGTCCCCAGCTTCTGGAGGCGGCCGATTGGCCATCAGGCCTCCCGATGGGACGGAAGGCCCGGTAAGAGCGGCGGGAGGGGTGGATGTCCCCTCCCGCTCCTCCGGTATAACAGCTGAGCGGCTTTTAGCCGCATCAGTTGTTATACCAGGAAAGCCGATCGCCGGCTCTAAAAAACAGTACCAGGATGATGCCTGCAGCTGCGGGCATCATCCCTTGTTACTTCCATCTGATTACAGGCATACTAGGATTCCTTGACCAATTCTCTCAGCAGTGACAATGCTTCCATCAGAGAAGAGCAGAATAGCAGATTGACCAGCTGGAGACGGTCAATCTGCTATTCTGCTCTGCTCTGATGGAAGCATTGTCACTGCTGAGAGAATTGATCAAGGAATCCTAGTATGCCTGTAATCAGATGGAAGTAACAAGGTCTGATATATGACAGTCCATAACCTAGGACCCCCCTGCACAGGAGACACCACAAGCGCTGTCTGTTCTATGCTGTAACCTCAGTATAGTGAGGTAAGGGGCCATTATCTACCACTAGAGGATTGTTGCATGGAGAAGATCCTGTTATACACTTCACATTCACCACTCTTCTGAACAAATGATATTTAAACCCAGCTGCCACCTGCACATCTTAAATGTCTGTCATCACTAATGAAGCATTGAAGTTGTTTTGTTGCTGCACAAAGTCACCTTTAGTGAACTGCATTATTGTCTCTTTAAGTTTGAGCACCCCCTACTGGCGCTGGACTCCATACTGCATGATGCACAGTTTTTAACATCACTTTGGACATTCAATGTAACATTGTATTATTTGGCATTTTTGTTTTTATGTTTTTTAGTTTTAGCTATTTATTTATTTATATGAATCACAGTTGATTGGACTATAACAATTCCCGGATATTAATTTATAGCACTTTGTACTGGCACTAATTGTCTTAGCGGCAATCACTACCTTTATGAAAAAGAAAAAAACATTTTTTATTGTAGACTTCACTATATTTTTTCTTTTTATATTCAAGTTGGGATACATATATGTATATTCTGTTTTGGTGGGCTTCACTTTTTATTTTTTTTTATGCACATACTGTTTCCCCGTCCACATAGTGCTTTATTCCTCATTGTGGTCAAGATCACCACTTTATGCCTCAGTGAAGGCAAGAGCTAAGCCCCCTACCCCGGAATATTCAATACACCTATTGATTGTAGTTTATTGCAGGATCAGCGCAGCACCATCCCCCCTGTTGTCAGTTGATTTCTTTGCTAGGGGCCAGGCTGGACCCTATTCGGTGCAGACTGCTTTTCCCAATCTAAAATCACCTTTACCACCACTGCTTGTTAGCGCAGGAATAATATACCCTAACTTGTACTGACTCTGCCTCCTGAAACTCCTCTCAGCACCTCTGTAGTTTAGAAGGCGGGCTCTGTAAAATGTATGACAGTGCAGTGCCTACTCACAGAGCATAGTGACTACAGGTCACAGAATTCAGGGAAGTAAATATGTGGGGATGTGATGAGAGGACTCTGTGATGATGGGAGAACTGTGATGTGATGGGGAGAGTATGTTGGGGTAATATGATCTGATTGTGGGCTCATGTATGATGTATAGGAGGATTCTGATGTGATGGGGGGGACTCTGAAGTGAAGGAGAGACTCTGATGTGATAAGGGTACCTCTGGGAACCTCTAATATAGAGGGTAGCTTCTGACGTGATGGGAGGACCTCTGATATAGAAGGTGGCTTTTGGTGTGATGGGGGACCTCTGATGTAAAGCAGGGCTTCTGGTGAGATGGGGATCTCTGATGTAAAGCAGGGCTTCTGGTGAGTTGGGGATCTCTGATGTAAAGCAGGGCTTCTGGTGTGATGGGAGGACCGCTGATATAGAGGGTGGCCTCTGGCGTGATGGGGGACCTCTGATGTAAAGGAGGACTTCTTTTTTTAACAAACAGGTGTGCTTTATTGTATCACAAGGAAGAAGGTTACAGAATACCTCTTGACATAATTCAGAACATTACATGACAGATAAGCATGAGCAATCGCATAGCAGTGTCATACATGTGTAGGAGGTGAAACATCAGTATATATTAATATTTTAGACAAAATGATCACAGAGAAAAGTATCTCATGTATCCGGGGACTACCCCTCCCTCCCCCCCACATAATACATAAATCCATTGTGGTTCCCTAAGATGAGAGCCAAGGTGTCCACACTTTCTCAAATTTCCATGGACAACCTCGATTGATATATGTGATTCTGTACATAGGTATAGCTGCCTCAATCTGTGCCTCCCAGGCCGACACGGTCGGGGGTCTGTCCACTTCATCAGTATCTCCTTCTTGGCATAATAAAGTAGAAAGGAAACAAGCAGTTTTAAATGATAGGCTCTTTGTTCATTGTCATGAATCCCGAGAAGGGCCAACTCCGGAGTGATTGGTATGGATATTTGCAACCTGGAATTTATCTCTGCAAATATTGCACACCAATATGTTGCTATCAATGGGCATTCCCAGAACATGTGGAAAAAGGTTCCAATTTGACACTTACATCTGTTACACATAGGGTCTCTGTCAGGGAATATGCGATGGAGTCTCTGTGGGGTGTAGTAAGTCCTATGTATAAATTTGACCTGGATTAATTTATCCTTGGATGCAATCACCAGTTTAGGGCCATTATCTAGACATTCCTCCCAATCCTCTCTGTCTAATGATGGAATGTCGGTGTGCCAACTGTCCCATAGTTTTGCTATTTTAGGAGTGTCCTTACCCAGGAGTACAGCATACAAGGTGGAAAGGGGCTTAGAGACATCTCCAGACGCCAATAGCTCCTCAATGGGATCTGCCTGAAGCAAAGGTGTCTGAGGAAACTGAGCCCGTGCCGCATGTCTTAGTTGAAAACAACTAAACCTCATCCCTCTGGGCAGCTGGAATTTAGTCATTATTTCCGTGATAGAGAGCAATTCCCCTCTGGGCATAATTTGTTCTATAGTTGTAATGCCGAACCTGGCCCAAAGCTGTGGGTCAGGCACAGTCCGGAAGTGTTTAAGAGCTGGATTTCCCCATAGCGGGTTCGCTGGCGATAACTGACCCGGAGAGAGGAATCTACGTCTTGCAGCCACCCACACCCTCCACGTTGCCCGAGTGGGTTCGGGAACTCGCGTATATGCACCCGGACCTCGATAGGGAAAGTTACGTACATCAGTAAGGGAGCCCAAATAGTTTGCCTCAAGGCAGACTGCCGCATTCATTTTAGAACCTTGAAACCACCAGTAAACCGACACCAACATAGCCGCCCAGTAGTAGACCTGAAAGTTGGGGAGGGCTAATCCTCCAAAACAGGCAGGCAGCCACAGAGTGGAGTGCGCCAATCTGGGGTTCCCACCCCTCCAAATAAAGGTTCCCACCAGACCACCAACCTCCCTAAAAAACGAAGCAGGGACCCATACCGGGGAATTTCTAAAAACATAATTGAATTTAGGAAGTATCATCATCTTAAGGAGGTTGATGTGTCCCAATAGATTTAAGGGCAAGTCAGCCCAGGCCAAACACTTCGCACGCAACGTACTCACGATAGGGCTCAAATTTTTAATTATAAAGTCTGATGGGTTTTTCGTGATCACTATCCCTAAATATTTAAACTCCGTCACCCACTGTAGTGGGGAGGATGATGGCCCAGAGGCAGCTGCGACGTCCAGAGGGAACAGTACTGATTTGGTCCAGTTGATCTTTATACCAGATAACCCCCCAAAGTTGTCAAAGATTCTCAAGGCCGCAAGGAGAGACGGGCCCGCATCATTCAGGTATAGAAGCGCGTCGTCCGCGTACAGAGACAGCCGCTCTTCCAACAGACCCACCCGCAAGCCCAGGACATCCGGAGCACTCCTGACTGAGATTGCCAGTGGCTCCAATGCCAGAGCGAACAGGCCGGGGGAGAGCAGGCAGCCCTGTCTCGTGCCGCGGAATAGATCAAAGGGCTCCGAGACCCAATTATTTGTACGGACCCTAGCTTTGGGGGCCTGATACAACAATCGAATGCCATGTATAAACTTAGGGCCAAACCCAAATCTCTGTAATACCAGCCACAAATAGTTCCACTCCACAGAGTCAAACGCCTTTTCGGCGTCGAGAGAGGCTACAACTCTGGTCCCTACATTGTCATGTGGAATGGTAAGATTAAGAAAGAGACGCCTCAGATTGATATCGGTTCCCTTGCCAGGCATAAATCCGGTCTGATCTATACCGATCAGGTCTTCTATGACGTGAGATAAGCGGATAGCCAGAACTTTCGCAAAGATCTTGGCGTCTACATTAAGTAGCGATATCGGCCTGTACGAGGCATACTCTAGCGGATCCTTACCCGGCTTGGGAATCAGTACAATTACTGCCTCGTTCATGGACTCTGGTAAAGATTCTAGGGCCATAAAATTAGATAATAGCGAGGTTAATTTAGGAGCTAGAATTTCGCTGAAGTTGGAATAGACTTCAGATGGTAGGCCATCTGCCCCAGGAGCCTTCCCCCCCTTGAGATGTCCCATAGCGACCTGAATCTCCTCTAGCGAGATATCCTTCTCCAATTCTTCCCTGGCTTCCGCTGTTAAGTTAGGGATGGATAGTGACTCTAGAAACCTGGCCAGGTCTGAGTCAGACGCCTCAGACCTGGAGGAGTAAACCTCTCGAAAGTATTCCCGAAAACGAGTGTTAATATTTTGGGGGGATGTGAGTAACTGGCCGGAACTGTCCCTGATGGAACCAATAGGGGTAGCTGGGATATTACCCTTAGCCAACCATGCAAGGAGTTTCCCATTTTTCCCCCCATGTTCGAACACTCTTTGGGCCGAAAAGAGTAGCGCTTTATCCGTTTGTGCCATCCTAGCTGTGGAGAGTCTGCATAGAGCCCGTTTCCACTCCCTATATCGGTCATCTCCCGGGTTAGCGACAAAGTCAGCCTCCAGAATAGCCGCCCGTCTCTCAAGTTCCTCCAATTCATGAGCGGAGTCACGTTTAAGGCGAGCAATACTGGTCATAAACTCCCCTCTAGCCCAAGCCTTAAAGGTGTCCCACAGCACGGTCGGTGGGGCAGAATCCACATTATCCGTCCAAAAATTGCAAATGGCTGCTGTGAGGGGTTCCTGTAGTCGCTCGTCATCAGCCCAGAACTTGGACAGCCTCCAAAGCCGGGGGCCCGGGGAGGCAGTCAAAGTCAACGTCAGGCAGAGGGGCGTGTGGTCAGAGATTCCCCTGGGAAGCACAGAAATGTCTTTAACAAATTGTAAGGCAGGGCATGAGGCATATATCAGATCAATTCGAGATAGAGTTTTATGAGAAGCAGAGTGGCAAGTAAATACCTTTGAGGTCGGGTATATGTGTCTCCAGACATCAGTGAGGGCATAAAGATCAGCCCACTATCTGAGGTCCGGAGTGTCACGAGCCGACTGGTGCAACCTATCTTGTTCCACCGAGGGGGCCATGTTAAAATCTCCCAGTAAATAAACAAAAGTTGTATCATATTGTACCACAGTTTGCATGATTTCATGAAGAATACTACCGTTAGCTGGAGGGGGAATATACAATCCGACTAATACCACAGTTTTGTCGTATATGTTAGCATATAAAATTATGTATCTACCCTCCTTGTCTGTTTTGACTTCCAGAAGCCTAAACGGCACTGTCTTGTGTACTAAGATGCTGACCCCACGGGCATACGTGGAAAATGTGGAGTGGTAATGTAGGCCGACCCAAGTCTTATTAAGGCAAATGGTTTTGATACCCTGCAGATGTGTCTCCTGGAGGATACAGATCTGCGGTTGATGCTTTTGTAGGAACTTGAACACTAGGGATCTTTTCACTGCAGTATTAAGGCCTCGCACGTTCCATGAGATTACTTTAAGTTCAGCCATTAGGTGGTAGAATTGATAGGGGTACACGGATCACCCAGCCCGATGGATCAGCATCCGCACACTCAATTACATAAATTGTCATGCACACTCCAATATCTAGAAACCTTCCCCGTGTCGACACTCCAAAGCACATAGAAAAGAAAACAAAAAAAAAAACAAAAAGAAAAACCCCCAAGAACATTCCCCCCTCCCCGCATCCCCCACCCCAACCAAGGAATGCTTTGTTCCCCAAGCATTAACACCCAATAAAAGGGAGCGTGTACCAAACATGTGTCATATCTAAAGCACCTGAAACAACAAAATAGTGTTAACAAAAACAAACCCAGCATTAAACCCCGCCCCCCACCCCGCATTCCCCACCCCAACCTAGAAATGCCTTGTTCCCCAAACATCAACAAAGAAAAATAAAACCCCAAGTTCAGGGAGCGTGAACCAGTGGGTGTAGACCCTTAGTGGAGAGGATTGTCCATGTAAGGTGACGAGAGACTCCGCCGCCATTAAGAGTTAGGAGAAAAATAGTGTTCCAACCAACAAAGGTTATTTCAAACCTTCTCATTTCGGACCATTGTGGGTGAGCAGATGTGTGGATTAAACTAGCAGCACATGCAGAATAGAAAAAATAGAAAATAAAAAAAATAAAAAATAAAATAGAATATGTTCTCTGTTCAGGATAAATGAGGAAGACCATTCTGTAGCCCAGGAAGACAGGGTATGTCAAACTCTAGGCAGTCAATCTGGCAAAGTGCTGTCTCCTGCGGTTAGCAATTGACTGTCTCCCAGAGTGGAATTCCAGCCTTGGCATTCATAATAAAGGGTGCATATCTCTTGCAAGTGAAAGAAGAGGGAGAAGTGAACCTGCAATACGTGTAATGGTCACTAGAGTCCGCCAGTGGCCCTCCTTCAGGGATTAAGGTCATCACTGAAATCTGAGCTTCCAAGAGAGCCAAACAGGACATTGCTGCAGTAAATCAGTATATCATAGTTAATCTTCATCTCTAAAAATCCCAACATCTCAGGAACATCTTGTAAAGAACAAAAAAGGTTATCCCACAGTAGATTCAAACAGTGGCAAGCTTGAGAGTAGATATCACCTGGCATAGCCAGGGGCACAACACTTATATTGTATACCGACAGGGAATACAAAAGGCACAACGGGTGCAAGGTTAAGTCCCCTGTTGAGATTTAAACAATCAGCGGCCAATATTCAGAGCAGAAGTACAGAAGAGCATGTTGCAGCGTTTAACGATTAGGGGGCAATGATTCCAGCCATGTGTTAGCATCCCTGGGGGAAGTAAAAAATCTGGTGGTTTCCCCGTCTTGGACCCTCAATCGTGCTGGAAACAGAACACTGTATCGAATGCCCTTAAGACGCATGGCAGCCTTCACCTGGTCAAAGGAGCGTCTGAGCTTTTGAGTTTCAACAGAGTAGTCAGGGAAGATAAGTAGCTTGTTATTTTGATGGCGTATTTCTCCCTGCACTCTAGCAGCCCGTAGCACCTCATCCCTGTCACGAAAGTTCAGAAACTTTAGGATAAATGTGCGTGGCGGTGCTCTAGGAGGGCCCGGCTTGGGAGGGATCCGGTGAGCCCGCTCCACCGCATAGAAAGGTGAAAATTGAGCCCCTGGTAGGAGGGAACGTAGTAGGCCTTCAATAAACTCCGTCGGACATTTCCCCTCAGCTCCCTCCGCCAGACCTACAATACGGAGGTTGTTCCTCCTATTACGGTTTTCCGCATCTTCGGATTTATATTCCAGTGCTCTAATTTTGGTTTGCAGGGCCCTTAAGTCTGTTCCATGAGACTCTACAGTGTCCTCCACTTGCCCCAGGCGCTGTTCCACAACAGAAAGTCTGCCCCTAATTTTATCCATGTCCAGCCTTATTAGACCAACATCTAATTGCACAGCATCTACCTTGGAGGTAAGGGTAGTAAGGGAGGTTTGGCAGTTTCCTATAGCAGCCAGGACATCAGCCAGGCCTGGCTGCGTAGAAGGGGACTGCTCTGGCTGTTCTGTCTGGGACGCCATGTCGCTACTGGCGCGCTTCCCGGACCCCACGCGACCTACACAGGCCGCCTCTGTCTCCACCAGTTCGGGGGGAAATTTCAACTGCTTACCCCTTCCTCTGGCTGGCCGTGATGATCGGCGGTGCATGTGAAGAATCCGTCGGCTTAAAGACCTGCTGCTGATGCTGCTTAAGGAATCCTCCACAAGTGAGTGCCAGGGGTGGAGGTGATCCTAGGTGCAGCAAAATGGCCGCTGCTCCAGAGACCAGGACGGGGCCCCAGACCCTCCAACCAGCAGCTACAGGGTGCAGAAATGCTGTGGCAGTGCCCACAGGTAGTCCGGTGGTCAGGGCAGGTAACCAGGGGCCTCCAGGGAGCAAGCTGTGGCAGGGAAATGAGTAGAAGCTGCCGCCGCGTGTAGCAAGATGGCCGCCGCTCCAGGCAGCAGGTCGGGGCCTCAGTCCTTCCAGCAAGCTGCTACAGGGCTTAAAGTTGCTGTGGCAGTGTCCACAGGTGGTCCGGTGGCCAGGGCAGCTAATCAGGGGTCTCTGGGGAGCAGGATGTGGCCAGAAATTGTGTCAGGGCCGCCGCCGGGTGCAGCAAGATGGCCGTCGCTCCATGGACTAGGCCGAAGCCGCGGTCTGTCCTACAGGCAGTCCCCGGGCGGGGAGATCCGGCGATCGCGGCCACGGATGGCGCTCCAAAAGGCTAGATTACCTCGATGGCCAGTCAGGGAACAGAACAGGCTTGCTGATCACTGCAGTCAGGTTAGGATCGCCCGGATTTCAGCAGGATTGTGTTGCAAAGGTATGGGCAAGCGGAGCTCTTCCTAAACACGTCCTACCCCATCACTCTCCAGGCCACGCCCCCCAAAGGAGGACTTCTGGTGTATTGGGAGGACCTCTAATGTAGTTGGGAGCTTCTGGTCTGATGGGAGAACCTCTGATATAGAGATATATAGAGTGGCTTCTGGTGTGATGGGGGACCTCTGATGCAAAGGATGGCTTCTGGTGCGATGGGAGGATCTCTAATATAGTGGGGAGCTTCTAGTGTGATGGGAGAACCTCTGCTTTAGAGGGTAGCTTCTAGTGTGATGGGGGGCCTCTCGTGTTAAGAAGAGCTTCGGTGTGATGGGAGGATCTCTGATATAGAGGGTGGCTTCTGGTGTGATGGAGGGCCTCTGATGTAAAGGAGGGCTTCTGGTGCAATGGGAGGACCTCTGATGTAAAGGAGGGCTTTTGGTGTGATGGGAGGACCACTGATATAGAGGGTGGCTTCTGGTGTGATGAGGGACCTCTGATGTAAAGAGGGCTTCTGGTGTGATTGGAGGACCTCTAATATAGAGGGTGACTTCTGGTGTGATGAGATGACCTCTGATGTAAAGGAGGGCTTCTGGTGTGATGGGAGGACCACAGATATAGAGGGTGGCTTCTGGTGTGATGAGGGACCTCTGATGTAAAGAGGGCTTCTGGTGTGATTGGAGGACCTCTAATATAGAGGGTGGCTTCTGGTGTGATGAGATGACCTCTGATGTAAAGGAGGGCTTCTGGTGTGATGGGAGGACCACAGATATAGAGGTTGGCTTCTGGTATGTTTGGAGGACCTGTAATATAGAGGGTGGCTTCTGGTGTGATGAGGGACCTTTGATGTAAAGGAGGGCTTCTGGTATGATTAGAGGACCACTGATATAGAGGGTAGCTTCTGGTGTGATGGGGGACCTCTGATGTAAAGGAGGGCTTCTAGTTTGATCCGAGGACCACTGATATAGAGGGTGGCTTCTGGTGTGAGGGTGGACCTCTGATGTAAAGGAGGGCTTCTAATGTGATGGGGGACCTCTGATGTAAAGGAGGGCTTCTGGTGCAAGGGAGGATCTCTGATGTAAAGGAGGACTTCTGGTGTGATGGGAGGACCACTGAAAGAGGGTGGCTTCTGGTGTGATGAGGGACCTCTGATGTAAATTAGGGCTTCTGGTATGATTGGATGACCTCTAATATAGAAGGTGGCTTTTGGTGTGAAGAGAGGACCTCTGATGTAAAGGAGGGCTTCTGGTGTGACGAGGGACCTCTGATGTAAAGGAGGGCTTCTGTTATGATTGGAGGACCTCTAATATAGAGGGTGGCTTTTGGCATTATGAGGGACCTCTGATGTAAAGGAGGGCTTCTGTTATGATTGGAGGACCTCTAATATAGAGGGTGGCTTCTGGGGTGAAGGGGAAACTCTGATGTGAAGATAATATCATTAAAGTGATTGTGTGCATTGTCCCAGGCTCAGGTTTTCTACTGTCCCAGCTAGATGTAGAAAAGTAAATGTGTAAAGGCTCAAAAAAGCCAAATGTTTTGTGCATTAGATGAGGAAAGGAATTCCCCTTACCTAGATGGGAGCCAAGACCCACAGCCATGAGGGAGAGGAAGAGGTTCCATTCTAGAGAGAAATTACTTTTTTTTTTTAACTTACAATTTGGATGGTTTGGTTTCTGGTTCTGTGCCTTTTATGATTTTGCTTGCATTCATTACACTACTTATGATGCATGTGTGCAATGAGTATGGCTCATTTTGGTTGTTTGATTTTCCCAGCGATGCCAATTGTCACCTTGTCTCATTATGAAGTCACAATTGCACTTGGCAACCAGCAATCTGTTACATGTTACGTACAAAAGTTCTATCCAGAATCTGTGAAAATTAGATGGGAGAAGCGCAGTGCATCCTCTGAGATCTCAGCCTTGGATAGAGAGACCTACAACAGCGTGCCGACAAAGACCAATGATGGGACATTTAATGTGACCAGCCTGATGTCTGTGAAACCATCGAGCGTACAGGAAGATGGAGACCAATATTTCTGCATTGTCAGTCACAGATCCTTGAAGAATGACCACTCTGAGAGTTTTACTGTTAAAGTGAAAGGTAACTGACTGTACGTCAATATAATGTTAAAAGAAAAACTGAGTACCGTAGTCATTGTGAACATTTCTCTGCACAATCACGATTGATGGTCTGTTTTGTCATTACAGAGCCACCTCCAACAAGTCATCTTCCTTCAATAATAACATTTTCTGTAATTATCGCTGTGATTATACTCATTGCACCATTAGTTTTGTATTTCCTGAGATGTAAGTACTATTCCTATTTGTTTAAAGTTAAGTTATAATGGTTTTGGTCAGTTTTACTTTATTATTAAATGTTATATCAGCCTGGCCCATTTAAACCAGCCTGGTCAGCTGCAGTGCTTTAAAGAGGAAGTAAACCCTGATGGGATTTTCCTTCCTTTCTTCTGCTCTGCAAAATAAAGGCATAATGTGCTGGTATGCATTGCACATTATGTGACACTTACCTGCAAACTAAGCCCGCGCTGTCCCCGCTGCAGGCCACATCCATGTTCGCCCATCTTTCTTCCGGGGCTGCGGACTCAGGCTCTGTGACTGGCCGAAGCCGCGGGACTTCAGTCCCGCACATGCCACCGGTCATGACACATGCTCCTAAAGAAACGGCACAGGCGGCCGTTCCTTCAGAGTGCATTTGCCGATTACATCATCGGTGCAGTATACAGTAAATATCTCCTAAATGGCGCATGTTTAGGAGATGTTTACAGTACCTATAGGTAAGCCTTATTATAGTCTTACCTATAGGTACAAATTACACGGGGAAGTTTACACCCTCTTTAATTGCACATGTGTTACCATGTTTTGCATTACAGTTGCCCATTCATTTGAATGGATTGCTCAATGCACCACAATGGACCACAAACCATGCATGCAGACTTTTCAGCCTTGCACGACACATAGGGGTTGATTTATTAAAGGCAAATAAACTGTGCACTTTGCAGTTGCTCCAGAGCTTAGTAAATGTGGTAAAGCTTCACTTTGCGAAGAATACCCAATCACATGCAATGAAAATAAAAAAGTCTGCATTTTTGTTTGCACCTGATTGGATGATGGAAGTCAGCAGAGCTTTTCCTCATATACTAGGCTCTGGAGAAACTACACTATGTAACGTGCACAGTCTATTTGCCTTTAGTAAATCAACCCCATAGTGTGTGGGGTTGCCATTAATTTGCAACAAGCTAATGTGAATGGGTTTTTCAGGTTTTTTATAATGATTTAATTTTTTTTTGTTCAGGCCTGCTTGACAACTATGGGGTTTATTTAATAATGGCAAATAGACTGTGCACTTTGCAAGTGCAGTTGCTCCAAAGCTTACTTAGTAAATGAGGTAAAGCTTCACTTTGCAAAGAATACCCAATCACGTGCAAGGGAAATTAAAAAAACAACATTTTTGCTTGCACATGATTGGATGATGGAAGTCAGCAGAGCTTCTGCTCATTCACTAAGCTCTGGAGCAACTGCACTTGCAGAGTGTTTATTTGCCTTTAGTAAATCAACCTTTGTGTTCCCATAATCCACACATTGCCACAAGGCATAGTAATGCACTATTATGCAACTCTAGACAAACGGCTAAAAGCAGAGGAAATACAGTACATATAAGGGTCCTTGATTGTATTTCTGTCCATCCAGTCCCGAGATTCACACAGACGGCTCTGTCTATCAATACAGACCTGACTTTTCTCTGCTGCAGTTTAGTCACACCTACATCATAGTTGCCAACAGTCCCGATTTTCCCGGGACAATCCCGATTTTGGGACCCTTGTCCCGATTTAATTTTGTCCCGGGTGTTTTCCCGAATTTTTGGGGTTTGTCCCGAGAAAATCGTGAGTATTTTTGTAAAAAACGGCAACGGCTCCACAAAAATGGCCGCCGTTGCCTCCACGAGTCAGTCACAAAGTTCCCCTTGTGTTCAGTGCAGGGGAGAGGGGCAGCCAATCCGCTTCTCTCTTCAGTGTTCAAATAGAAAATTCTATTGTACACTGAAGCCTATTGGCTGGAGGGATTGGCAACCCCTCCCCGCTCTACACTGAACACAAGGAAGACGTGATCAGCCTCCACTGCCATCACCCTCCGCCCCCGTGTGTCCAACGGAGCTCTGAGGAATAGTGGGAGTGACGGGAGGGAAGAAGGGAGGCTTTCATCTGGCTGTTCAGGAGTTGTCTGACACTGTGAGTAGTGGCCTGTCAGTGTAGTGGGGGAGAAGAGAGATAGGGGGAGGGGGTGTACTCAGTGTATGGGAGGCTTGGAGCTTTCCCTGCAGTACACTTCTCAAAGGCTGAGGTCCAGCATGGATGGACTGGGGCTCCGCTGGCTGGGGACATTGATAGTCCTGGCTCCCCTCTTGCACACCATGTCACCACCATACCTGCACCCCTCTCCCCCCGTGTCACCACCATACCTGATTCCCCCCTCCCCCCTGTGTCACCAACATACCTGCACCCCCCTCCCCCCTGTGTCACCACCATACCTGCACCCCCCTCTCCCCCCCTGTGTCACCACCATACCTGCACCCCCCTCTCCCCCCCTGTGTCACCACCATACCTGCCCCGCCCTCTCCCCCCCGTGTCACCACCATACCTGCACCCCCCTCTCCCCCCCGTGTCACCACCATACCTGCACCCCCCTCTCCCCCCCTGTGTCACCACCATACCTGCACCCCCCTCTCCCCCCCTGTGTCACCACCATACCTGCACCCCCCTCTCCCCCCCCCTGTGTCACCACCATACCTGCACCGCCCTCTCCCCCCCGTGTCACCACCATACCTGCACCCCCCTCTCCCCCCCTGTGTCACCACCATACCTGCACCCCCCTCTCCCCCCCTGTGTCACCACCATACCTGCACCCCCCTCTCCCCCCCTGTGTCACCACCATACCTGCACCCTCCTCTCCCCCCCTGTGTCACCACCATACCTGCACCCCCCTCTCCCCCCCTGTGTCACCACCATACCTGCACCCCCCTCTCCCCCCCTGTGTCACCACCATACCTGCACCCCCCTCTCCCCCCCTGTGTCACCACCATACCTGCACCCCCCTGTGTCACCACCATACCTGCACCCCCCTGTGTCACCACCATACCTGCACCCCCCTCTCCCCCCTGTGTCACCAACATACCTGCACCCCCCTCTCCCCCCTGTGTCACCAACATACCTGCACCCCCTTCTCCCCCCTCTGCTGGGGGCACCTTATGTAAGGACAGACTCTGCTGGGGGAACCTGATGGCATCTGGTGGCAGGTGACGTGGCAGATGACACGCTCAGGGGTCCCACTGATTCTGCATTATGGTGAGTTGAATGATTTCATTATTTATATTACAATGTAATAATAGTAATAATGCGCTTCAATCATCCTGACATTATAACAACCATGGTGCCGGGATGATTGAAGTGCTAACACCAGGTGTTTGGAGTATCTTTATCTGCTGATTATTAAACTCTGGAATACACATTGCTATTATGGTGTAGGATCTGGGTCTGCTGTCCCTCCATCCCTCTACCCCCCTTTCCCTCTGCATCCCTCATTCATCTCAGACTCTAACCACACCCCATTTAGCCACGCCCATGTAAGCCACGCCCACTATTTCACGTAAACCACGCCCATTTTTTGCGCGGTGCGCTTCGCGCGCCGCATTTTTCCTTTTTCCTATGCCCCGCCTACTATCGCATGCCCCGCCCCCTAATTATAGCCTGACTCCGCCTACAGCCAAAAAAAGTGTCCCGAATTTTTTTTTCCCAATGTTGGCAACTATGCTACATCATCTTTCCTCCTATCAGCATGCTCCTTAATGTAGTGATATAGTGGTGGGATGATTATTATTATAATTCAAGTTATTCTCGCAACAATTCGGTTCATCCAGAGAGATGCATTTATTTAGACTTCAGAACAGCCAACAGAGATACAGACAAGGTATATGACAGGATAGCTGGAATATTCATGCAACACTCAAGGCCTCAAGCACCTTCAGAGAACCCAGTTTCTCCTGTCACAAGTTAGCCAAAAAGAACCTTCCCTAATATACACATTGTTCCTAATGGGTAACAAGGACCAGCTATTCGATTGGCCAGTTTTATTAGGCCTTTGATCTGCTTTTGTCCTTCTGGGTGACAGATAATGCCTCTTGGCCGTGGACAGCTACAGTCATAAAAAAACATCCTGAAATTTCTCCAACTTGCATTTTTTTACTACTAATTAGACGAACAGGTAATCATTTGAAGAAATAGAATGTTATTTACCATAAACAATAACTACTTACCATCCCTTTTGATGTTCAGTTATCTTGCATTCATTGTCTTTACGTTTTCTTCCTCTTACTAGACAAATTTACATTTTACAATCTTCTTTAGGTAACTGCTTTGGCCAATTTGATATGTAAAATGCAACTTGTCTGCCAGCTGTGTTAAGCCTAGTCCACACCTATGTTCACATTAAAAAAAAAACTGTGTGTATGTACAGTTGTGCTCATAAGTTTACATACCCTGGCAGAATGTATGATTTCTTGGCCATTTTTCAGAGAATATGAATAATAACACAAAAACATTTCTTTCACTCATGGTTAGTGTTTGGGTGAAGCCATTTATTATCAATCAACTGTGTTTACTCTTTTTATATCATAATCACAACAGAAATGACCCTGATCAAAAGTTTACATACCCCAGTTCTTAATACCGCGTATTGCCCCTTTAACATCAATGACAACTTGAAATCTTTTGTGGTATTTGTGGATGAGGCTCTTTATCTTCTCAGATGGTAAAGCTGCCCATTCCTCTTGGCAAAAAGAGTGGCTCAATGATATTGAGGTCAGGAGACTGTGATGGCCACTCCAGAACCTTCACTTTATTCTGCTGTAGCCAATGACAGGTCCACTTGGCCTTGTGTTTTGGATCATTGTCATGTTGGAATGTCCAAGTACGTCCCATGCGCAGCTTCCTGGCTGATGAATGCAAATGTTCCTCCAGTATTTTTTGATAACATACTGCATTCATCTTGCCAACAATTTTGACCAAATTTCCTGTGCCTTTGTAGGTCACACATCCCCAAAACATCAGCGATCCACCTCCGTACCTTTCATCATAGGCCTTGTTGACTCCTCTCCAAATGTAGTGTTTAGGGTTGTGGCCAAAAAGCTAAATTTTGGTCTCATCTCTCCAAATGACTTTGTGCAAGAAGGTTTGAGGCTTGTCTCTGTGCTGTTTGGCGTATTGTAAGGGGGATACTTTGTGGTATTTGCATAGTAATGGCTTTCTTCTGGCGACTCGACCATGCAGCCCATCTTTCTTCAAGTGCCTCCTTATTGTGCATCTTGAAACAGCCTCACCACATGTTTTCAGAGAGTCCTGTATTTCATCTGAAGTTATTGGTGGGTTTTTCTTTGCATCCCAAACAATTTTCCTGGCAGTTGTGGCTGAAATTTTAGTTGGTCTACCTGACCATGGTTTGGTTTCAACAGAACCCCTCATTTTCCACTTCTTGATTAGAGTTTGAACACTGCTGATTGGCATTCTCAATTCCTTGGATATCTTTTTATCCCTTTCCTGTTTTATACAGTTCAACTACCTTTTCCTGCAGATCTTTTGACAATTCGTTTGCTTTCCCCATGACTCAGAATTCAGAAACCTCAGTGCAGCACTGGATGAAAGATGCAAGGGTCTGTCAGGAGTCCAGAAACTCATTGACCTTTTATACACACACACTTATTACAAGCAAACAGATCACAGGTGAGGATGGTTACCTTTAATAGCCATTCAAACCCCTTTGTGTCAACTTGTGTGCATGTTATCAGGCCAAAATCACCAGGGTATGTAAACTTTTGATCAGGGTCATTTGGGTAGTTTCTGTTGCCATTATGATTTAAAAAGAGTAAACACAGTTCATTGATAATAGATGGCTTCACCCAAACACTAACCATGGGTGAAAGAAATGTTTTTGCGTTATCATTCATATTCTCTGAAAAATGGCCAAGAAATTATAAATTCTGCCAGGGTATGTAAACTTATGAGCACAACTGTATATAGATATAGAATATCCTACATAAATTGGCCAAAATTTAGACCCCTTTCACACTGGGGCATTTTTCAGGCGATTTAGTGCTAAAAATAGCGCCTGAAAAATGTCTCATCTGCAGTCCCAGTGTGAAAGCCCAAGCTTTCACACTGGGGCGGTGTGCCTGCGGTACATTAGAAAAAGTCCTGCAAGCAGCATCTTTGGGGTGGTTTACGAGTGGTGTATACAGCATTGGAATGCATTGGCAGCGCTGCCGAAGTGCCTGCAAAGCACTTCGGCAGCGGCACTACATGGGCCCTTTTAACCCCTTTTTAACCCCTTCTAGAGGGGTTAAAGTGCTGCTATGACAGCGGTGAAGCGCCGCTAAAACTTTACCAATACCGCCCTCACTGCCCCAGTGTGAAAGGGCTCTAAAAGAGGAACTGCAGTCTGCTCACATAATTTGTAATAAAAACATCTTTGCCATTCTGAAGCTTCCCTCCAACCACTTTGCTTATTATTTTATATATACTGTGATTCTGTACTTACCAATTATGCTGCAGAAATCTCCCTCCACTGAGTCTGGCTGCAACCATTTGAACTGTGGGCAGCTGAACCTGCTGCCTGTTTACTTCCTGGATTTACACAGACACACAGAGGCACACCTCCAGCTCTGCAGCTCTCATTGGCCCTCTTATAACTCACCCCCACCCTTACTGGCAAACAAGAAACAGGAAGTGGGCTATATAAGGTATTTACTGGCAGAAAAAAATGTTTTACTATCCAAAGTTAAAACAACAACAAGGGCAGAAGATTTAATAGCTGGAAAGTTGAAAAAAAGGACTAAAGGTCCGCTTTAATAGCACATGAGTAATACAGCACAACTAATTAGCTCCCACTGCTGCTTTTCCTTCTCCGAGTCTGGGCTCTGTTGAAAGAGGCTGATTCTAGGTCAAACCCAGGGACATGCAGTCAGGGTAGGCAGGTGAGGCAGAACATAAAAAAATAAAATAATACGAAGAAAACGACCGACTTCGAGGGACACTGGTCAAAATTTGTGGCTTCTATCATCAATGGCTCCGGAGATACGCGGCTCCTTGCGCAGCCTGTCAGAAGCTACATACCGAGCAGCCACTTTAAATGCAAGCTGGCACACTCTGCAGCAGACTGAGAGGATGAGCTCACAGTGCCTCTGACAACTTGTCAGAGGCACTGAGCTCAATGAAAAGCTTGGAGTCTTGGACCAATGGTAAAGTACAATGGTACCAAGCTGTCCAATAAAAAGGCTGCATTGGAGGCACGCCTCTCACTGCAGTGTCATAGAAGAAGGTGTATCTAAAAGACAAATACTCCCTTCCAGCCCAGGTCTCTTAACTACAAAAAAAAACATGGGTTTATGTGTATAAGATTTACCCACAATCCCATGTTTTTCACACACAGTTAAGAGGGAGAATGGGAATCTGCTGCCTGCTGAAAAGGTACTGTTATATTCAAGCTAAATCATATATTATTATGCTATATTTTATAATTTAATAATTTATTATTTATTTATTTACTGTGAAATTACTGGTTGGAAGTTATAACTTCAAACTTCAGTAATTTGTCCGTTAAGCCACCTGTATGAGTACAATTTTTGAAATTATAGTAAATTACCTTAAAAACAATATATAATAATTATTTGTATATTACTTGTGGTAAATAACCCCTTACCACCCAGGCCAATTCTGACACTTCTCTCCCACATGTAAAAATCATAATTTTTTTTGCTAGAAAATTACTCAGAACCCCAAACATTATAAATATATATATATATATATATATATATATATATATATATATATATATATTGTTTTAGCAGACACCCTAGGGCAGGCATGTCCAAAGTCCGGCCTGCATTCCGGTTTCAAACGGCCCGCCTGGTAATTTGGACATATATATCTTTTGTGGCCCCCAATGAATCTCCGAGCGCCAGGGCCACAAAAGATATATATTTTGGCTGCCTCGGAGGGGACAGGGAGGGGACGGGACGAGGGCCGTACATACAGGAGTATTTCCTGTTTACTCAGCGGCCTCTGTAATGGGTAGTCCCGTCTCCTGCGCTGCCATTGGATGACTGTTCTGTCCATCATAAGAGGTGGGACTTTGTATAAAATAGGCCACTGAGAAAACAGGAGTTTCTCCTGTATGTAATCTGTTGGCGCTTGTCCCGCCCCCTCCCTGTCCTCTCCAAGGCTGCAGATGGGCTTCGATCAGGCTGCACTGATGGCAATGGTGAGTCTGCATTCATGGCAATGGTGGGGGGGCTTCATTCATGGCAATGGGGGTGCTGCATGCATGGCAATAGTGGGGCTGCATTCATGGCAATGGTGGGTGTGCTGCATTCATGGCAATGGAAGGGGGGCTGCATTCATGGCAATGGTAGGGGGGGCTGCGTTCATGGCAATGGTGGGGGTGCTGCGTTCATGACAATAGTGGGGGTGCTGCAGTCATGGAAATGGGGGTGCTGCATTCAAGGCAATGGTGGGGGGGCTGCATTCATGGCAATGATGGGGGGGCTGCATTAATGGCAAAGGTGGGTGTGCTACATTCATGGCAATGGAAGGGGGGCTGCATTCACGGCAATGGTGGGGGGGTGCATTCATGGAAATGGTGGGGGTGCTGCGTTCATGGCAATGGTGGGGGTGCTACATTCATGGCGATGGTGAGGCTGCAGATGGGCACTGATTAGGCTGCATTGATGGACACTGACCCTTATTTTGCTTCACAGTGAAGGTGCGTGTTATACGCCGATAAATATGGTATATCCAAATAACACGCTTAAGCTCATCCTTAAGCCTCGTACACACGATCGGACTTTCCGACAAAAACTGTGGAATTTTGTCCGAAGGGTGTTGTCTCAAACTTGTCTTGCATACACATGGTGACACAAATGTTGGCCAACAATTACGAACGTAGTGATGTACCACGTGGTTTTTCAGCACTTTAGCGCCACCCTTTGGGCTCCTTCTGCTAATTTCGTGTTAGTAGAAGTTTGGTGAGTGTTGATTTGCGCTTTTCTTTATCGCTTTTCATTTAGTTTCTGAACGGCCGTTCGTCAAACAGACATGTTGCAGAATCAGAGGAGATAACGTGTTATTTATTATTGGCCTTGGAGTTATTGCTTTTACCTTATTTTTTTGGTTGAATAATAATGATTTGATTTGGTACATTTTTCTATATTTTTGGATGCACAGAATGCACTTTTTGGTTAAGTTCTATTGGCAGATAGCATGTCTAATTTTATTTTTATTTTTTTAATGCACAATAAAAAAAATTGTGTAGAATAATACTTGTCTATGTGTTTTACTTCAAATGACAGTTTGGGAGTAGGAAGTTACATTTTAAAAAATACAATGTACAATTAACAAGGGACACCAACATATTTGTATCTTTGAGATTAAAAACTACGGGATAATAGTGTTGTGGTAACTTGCACAAATAAAAAAAAAAACATATTATTATTCTTGATATCACTAGAAAAAAAAAGCCTTTGAAAATTTGTTTGCAAAAACTCCATCAGTATCACCAGCAAAGCAGCTTCATTATTATCCCATTAAAGAAGAAGAGAATTGTGCGCTGCATTTCCAGATTTCATAATTTGCCGCGTCACGAATGTTAATTCTCCATTACGATTGCTAATTTACAAGACCGCTTCTGCTTCCAAGCATGCGTATTTGTACTTTGGACTTTTGTCCTACAGACTTGTACACACATTTGTAGTCAGAGTCCTCCTAGACCGACAATACTAACTTATCAAGACCTGCGGTGTGCCTTGGCCTGATTGGTCGGTATACCTGAAAAGAGGGCATACCCTGTATGGATGAAACTATGTGAGTATAACTGAACAAGTATGACTGAAATGAGTGTGGGAACCGGGAGGGTGGGAGCCCAGAACTCGAGCCGACGCTGACCCCGGCCGTGGAGGAGGGCTATATAGCCCCGGCCTGCGGCCAGCCTACCGAAATGTAGTCAGAGTCCTCCTAGACAGACAATAACTTACCAAGACCTGTGGTGTGCCTTGGCCTGATTGGTCGGTATACCTGAAAAGAGGGCAAAAGACACATGAGTAGGTGTGAAAACAGAAAGTTTAATGGAAATGAGATAACAAAGATCAATCCAACAAAGAGGCGAATGCCATAATGACCTCCGAATGCGGTTCAGGAATGTACCTGATAAAACAGGAGGACCTCCATCGTCCCATATGCTTAATGATGAAAGGAGGCACCTCCTGTTTAGAAGCGGCAGATGCCGCCCCGATCCTAAAAGAATGGCCAGAAAATAGTTTTGGATTCAAGCCTAATTTTGCAATCAGGATCCTAACATGTGTCATGAACTGTTTGGAAGTTAGAGGATCTGAGGGAAATGGCAACAAAGGGCTGTCCGGCGGTGAAGTGGCCAGAAAACTAGAAAGTGAGTCAAGTACCTTGAGCGGACACCACCTGCTGTTGGTACTGTAGAACTTGACCACGTAACCCTGACCCACCTATCTAGTTTTGTTATTGTTAAGCTGCAGGGCGAAATGGTCCAGGCTCCTGCTGAGACTGCCCTTGGACAGGAAAGGTGCCTGATGATTGACCCGCGAAACCTCCCCTGGTCTGAGGAAGCCAAAGAAACTTAAGTACACAGCTGCCTTAAGCACCAGACTGGGACCTATACCAAAAGGGGATGATGACAGCAAATCCGAAATATCCCGGACCATCTGACCGGTAATAGGCAGTCTGGAAGCCTGCGCTTGACCCTGTGACTTCAGAATACCCCTTAACAAGGCCTTGAGAGGGTGAGCAGCAAAAGTGGACGGACTAGAAGGGTCTTGGAGGGTCTTGAAATGCTGTACACCTGAAAGATAAAACCTGATGGTACTAGCAGACAAAGCCAACTCACTGTGGCAATAGGCCGCAAATTCCATTACAGATTTGATGTCCCACGGACAGCTAGAAGGATGAAGCCTCAAAAATTTCTGAAATTTCATCCAACCCGTGGAGTACGCTTTGAACGTGTTGCTGGATAAAGATACGTTGGCCAAACCAATCGCCTACGTCCAGAACCTTGTCAGTCCATGGTGAGCAGGAAAAATGGAGGAACCGACTTGCCCACCCGCTCTGCTTCCGGGTGCTCCAAGAAAAAACAATCAAATTTGAAACGAGACAATGCATCGGCCGCCCAATTGAAATTCCCACTGATAAATTCCCCCTGGAAATGGAACCTGTGAGTCAAACCTAACCAAGTCAACCTGCGCAAGAAAGACATGATGACCAGGGACCCTGACCTGCCTTTGTTGATAATGTTGGCAGTGGCCAGATTGTCCGTGAAAAAAATGACTGAACTTCCTGCCCAGACTGGCCCCCAAGTGACAGCTGCCGCCACAATTGGGTAGACTTCAAATAATGCTGAAGTCTGCGCAAATTTAGGCAAAAGGAAAACTTCCCTGGCCCAATGGCTAGCCAGCCATTCAACCCCACACATGGCCGCAAACCCCCCCTGACGCGGCTGCATCAGTGAACACCCTGGGCGATGTGCTGGAAGGCTGAGGAATGAGCAACGAAATGCCATTCCAGTCCCGCAGGAACTGGTTCCACATGACCAAGTCAGCGCGTGCGTCTGCTTGCAAGCTGACACATGCGTCAACATCCTGAAAAAGGGGAAAAAGGGCCAACAATCTGGAGACAAATGCCCTACTTTGTGGAATGATCGTCCTCATCGCATGATTTAGCATGCCCAAGAGTGACTGCAACTCCCTCTTTGAGCAGACTGGGGACCGGACGAGTGCGTGGATTGTCAGACGAATTCTGTCCAACTTCTCCTTGGGTAAACTTGCAATCATACGATCAAAATCCAACATGATACCTAAAAAAACTGATATTGGCAGGACCTTCCACCTTGTGAACCACCAGTGGCACATTCAATTCGGCAAACAGATCTGTGAGACACTGCAAATCCCTTGGTGGCCGGCCAGACTCCTCGACAAGCAAAAAATCGTCAAGGTAGTGTACCACCCCAAGACAACCTTTGCAGTGACCCAAGATCCAATGGAGAGCCTGGGAGAAAATGTCAAACAAACAGGGACTGCTCTTTGACCCAAAGGTTAATTTGGTGGCAAAGTAGTAATGACCCCGCCATATGAAGCCGTGCCAAAGCGCAGGACTAATAGGCAATAACTTGAATGCATCGGCAATGTCAGCTTTGGACAACCAAGCCCCCTTACCCAACTGAAGAATGAGCTGAATGCCTGAATCCACTAAAGAATATTTCAATGAAAATTCCTCAGAGGGGATCAGTGAATTAAGACTCGGAACGTGCAAAAAATGAGGTGCGGACAAATCATAAATGAGACAATGTTTATTAGAAAATTTACCACACACAACCCCAATAGGGCTGACCCTCCACATACCGAAAGGTGATGACTTGAATGGCCCAATTACAAACCCTTTAGCCACCTCTATTGCCAACAATTCGTCTACTAGCGAAGCATGGTGGTCTGCAGACAAAAGATTCCTACATTCAAAGGTCTCGGTAGGCAACGTGATCAACCCTGTGTGGAACCCAAACGTGAAACCATCTAACAGGAATTGCCTGACACCAGAGAATGGGTGACCCTCTAGATAAGCCCCTAACGCGGAAACATCAACTCGGCTTAGTCATGCTGAACTATAGGGTTTAACCAAACAGGAAGACTTGGGATGAGCCCGAAAACAATTGGAACACACATGCAGGAGCCTACACTTATTATAATTGCAGCCAGAATGGTTAAAATTGTTGCATACCTGCGATTTGCGTAAGAAATGGATGGTCCTACCCAACTTGTCCACGTGCCTGGAAGGTCCATTGGAGGACACACCGGCCCCCTGCTTACTAACCCCTGATGGACCCAGGGCCTCAAAAACCGTACACCAACCAGAGGTATGCGCAGAGGACTGGCAGGTGCTGCATACCAGGGACTTCTGGTTGGCAAAGTGCCTACAGAAAAGTTCCATATCGACATTGCTCCAACACATGACCACCTGGAACTGAGCCCAAGTGGCCGCCACTTTGGCCGAGAAAGACTGGTGATAATCGTAAAAAATACACCCTCCGCACTTGTGCGCCAGATCCACCACTTTGTGCAGATACAAATCTAACTCCACCCTCCTGTCTGGACTGACCGCACAAATGATATCATGGAAGATGCAGAATGCGAGCAGGAATTCCGCCACACTAAGGTTGCGGTTGAGCCTGGGATCTTTGGTCTTCGGCACAACCGACATTTCACTGCAAGCATAGGACTTATTTTCCGTGATATCTTGTGAAGCTATCAGCAGGGAAGCCAAATTCAGCCAAATTGTCTTTCTTTAAGTTAGCAGGAATGAAATGAGCCGGCGATACAGACGGGAATGTTGCTAAAGGCGATGGAGCTGCCACAGGCAAGGAAACAGCAACATTACCTGTGGGAGCACTGGGAAGGACTGGAGCTAGGGGTGCAGGTGACACCTGAGCTCTGGCCGCATGTGCTTCCACCACCTCAATTCTGTCCTGCATCTGAGACATGGAAGTGGAAAGTGTATTCAACAAAGCATGGATCTGCGTAAGCGAATTGTGCACCGACACCTGACTCAAACTGGTAGAAGGGAGTGGCTGCACAGAACTAGGGAACAATAACCTAAAATGTTCCGCCTTCCTGGCCGTAGCTGGAAAAGAAATGCCCCTACGGCGAAGCTCCACCGTGAGCCTGGGCACAGTCCAACTCCTTAATGATGGGGTGCTGCCGTGCTCCAAACCCCCAGTAAGGGATGGAGGAATAAACGCAAACTCATCGCTTTCTGACACGTGTGACATGGTTGAATCTAAGACGGAAAACAACAAGAAACACTTTGAGAAAAGATACGTACCGACCATCTAACCCTCCCCCCCGATGATCAGACCTAAAGAAACGTGGGTGCAGTAATGTGCCAAACAGCGTGTGAATGAAACCTGATGCGCAACCACTCTACATGTATGTACTGAGTGAGCCCGAGCAACCTCTGGCACCAAGACAGGCAATTAACAACGAACACCAAGGGCTACGAATACCCACACAGAGTGGTGGGTACAGAAATGAGAGTAGGAAGTGAAAGTGCAACGTATGATGTATGAATGTCAGCCAAGAACCTGTATTGACACGTACAAGTGAATTCTGGCCCATAAGGATCTAAAGTCGTGATAGATCCTGACTAAACCTGTGACCCAAAAATGCCAAACACACACCTGCCGGTTTAGCGTAAAAGCTGGGCCAACACGAACGAATCACCCGCAAGGTGATGCACCTAAACAGAAAAATGACAGAGAAAAACCAAACTAAACCACTTACTTTGCAAAAGGAATGTGTCCAATCAAAACCCCTGACAAGTCGAATGCTCTGACCCCCCCCTCCCCTTTTTTACCCCTACCAAACCCTGAACACACCTGATGCTTTCTGAGAAACGCAAGGATCCCTGTGAACAAAACACCTGTACAGGAACAGAACCTGAAAATAAACACGAGAGATGACATGTCAAAACCAAGGAAACCCACACATGCACCCACACATACCGTGGCAACCCCCCCCCCCCCCCCTCCGAGCAGTGCGTGGCCCAGAAGGAGAGAGTAGCGCTGGACTGTACCCCTGAGCGGAGCCTGCCCATGCCTGCAGACCCACACACAGAACACTGTGACAGAGAGCGATCCCTGCTGTGTGTCCCCCCTGCCCCACCCCTCCATGCCTCGTCCGAACCCCCAGTAAGCCAGGTGCCAGACACATAGAGAAGGGTGCCCCAACCCCCTGAGCACAGGCTCCTACTGGCCGTTCTGATGACCCCCCCAGCTCTGCCCAGCTCTGCCCAGCTCTGCCGCCACCCAGCACAACCTTGCCCGCTTTACACCTGCACCTCCATCTTGCGATCATGAACGCCCAGCAACATACCCCTCCGACCGCCCAGCTATGCCCCACCGCCCGCTGTGGATGTACAGACCGTCCCTCCCCCTTCCTCGGCCAGCCAACCGACCGTGGCAAACGATCATGCAACATTGCCCCGACACCCCCGAGCCATTAAAGAGCCCCCCACCTACCTTCCGCCCACCAGACCAGACTGAATCCACAAGGTGCCGCGGTGCACGGAGATGCCCTGAAAGAAAATCCGGAACTGAATCCACCAGAAATGACGTTGACTAGCCCGGAACTCGAGCCGACATGACTCCGGCCGTGGAGGAGGGCTATATAGCCCCGGACTCCTCCCACAAATCCAGGCTGGCCCGCAGCCAGCCTTCCAACTTGTCTGCGGAAAATTTGAGAACCTGCTAGCCAACATTTGTTGGCGGAAAGTCTGACAACAAATGTCCAATGGAGCATATACACGGTAGGATTGTCCGCCAACAACCTCACATCTAACATTTCCCGTTGGAAAATCCGATCATGTGTATGCAGCATTAGACTCTTCACCACACACAGCCACAAAGGCAAGAGAATTCTTGTTGGGCAATGTAGTAGTGCTCAGACGAACACATTTAGACTGAATTTTAATGGTTCAAACAATGTCACGCACGTTCACTTCATCAAATCTGGCCCTCTTTGAAAAAATTTTGGACACCCTTGTCCTAGGGGATAAAATGGTGGTCATTGCAACTTTTTATATTGCACTGTATTTACTCAGCAATTTTTCAAACGCATTATTTTTGGAAAGAAAGTTTCATAAAAAAAAAAACACACTAAAGTTAGCCCAACTTTTGTTGGATAATGTGAAATATGATCTTACCCTGAGTAAATAGATACCTAACATGTCACTCTTTAAAATTGCGCACACTTGTGGAATGGTTCCAAACTTCAGTACTTAAAAATCTCCATAGGTGACGCTGTACATTTTTTTACAGATTACATGTTTAGAGTTACAGAGGAGGTCTAGTGCTAGAATTATTGTTCTCACTCTAACGATCGCGGCGAATGTAACCTGTTTGTATCTGGCTCTGATACTAGCGAGTGCCTCACCAGCCACTCACCTCGCTGCACGTCCCTGAGGGACAGTACATATGTATGCATTTAACCACTTCCCATCCCGTGTATAGTAATATGACGGCTGCAAGGTGGCTCTCTCATCCTCATCCTCAAACCAGAGAGATGGTTGTGTGTGAAAATCCCAGTAGATCAGCAGTTGTTGAAATACTCAGAAAAGCCCGTCTGGCACCAACAACCATACCACGTTCAAAGTCACTTATATCCCCTTTCTTCCCCATCTTGATGCTCAGTTTGAACTTGAAAAAGTCATCTTCACCATGTCTAGATGCCTCAATGCATTGAGCTGCTGGCTTACGATTGGCTGATTAGCAATTTGTGTAACCGAGCAATTGAACAGGTGAACCTAATAAAGTGTCCAGTGACTGTATGATAAAGCGATGAAACCAGTGATTGAGTTCAGCTTTGACCCTGTTACTACATTGTTGATACTGAAACAAGTCCAGCCTGTAAAACCAGATGCCGTATACATAACTTAGTGCCCTGAAATACCACCGACATCTCAGCTGCGTAGCCTCCTCAGCACCGCACAGCCTACTGTCAAGTTTTCTCTCATGTGTGCACCCAGCAGTCTTTATTGAATCCTATAAAGAGTTTGTAGCATTGTCCTTCCAAGTTTTGAAAGTCTTTTTAATTTAGACTTAAGCCTCGTACACACGATCGGATTTTCCAATGGGAATTGTGTGAAGACAGGTCATTGGCAAAATTTCCTCGGACAAATGTTGGATGGCAGGTTTTAAAATTCTCCACGGACAAAATGTCTGTTGTCGGATTTTCCGATCGTGTGTACACAAGTCAGTTGGACAAAAGTCCAAAGTACAAACACGCATGTTCGGAAGCAAGGACGAGCCGGAAGCGGTCGGTCTTGTAATCTAGCGTTCGTAATGGAGAATTAACATTTGTGACACGGCAAATTATGAAATCTCCAAATGCAGCGCACAATTCTCTTCTTCTTTAATGGGATAATAATGAAGCTGCTTTACTGGGGATCCTGATGGAGTTATTGCAAACGAGTTTTCAAAGGCTTTTTTTTCTAGTTATATCAAGAATAAAATTATTATGCTTTTTTTTTTAAATTGGGCAATCAAGAATAATAATATGTTTTTTTTTTTATTTGTGCAAGTTACCACAACACCATTATCCTGTAGTTTTTAAGATCAAAGATACAACTATGTTGGTGTCCCTTGTCAATTTTACATTGTGTTTGTTTAAATGTAACTGCCGACTCCCAAACTGTCATTTGACATAAAACACATAGCCAAGTATTATTCTACACAATTTTTTTATTGTGCCTTAAAAAAAGAAAACAAATAAAATTAGACATGCTATCTGCCAATAGAACTTAACCAAAAAGTGCATTCTATGCATCCAAAAATATAGAAAATATACCAAATCAAATCATTATTATTCAACCAAAAAATAAAATAAAAGCCTCATGCATGTGCCCTGCTTCTTAATATAGGGGGTCAGCAATGCCAAGATTTGGTGAAAGCAGGGGTCCGTCCAGGGGCGTAACTAGAAATCACAGGGCCCCATAGCAAAATGTTGTATGGGGCCCCCCCCATCCCCCCAAAAAAATGAACTATGCCATTGAACAACAGATTACCACACCCATGTGGCACAGTACCCAGGCAACAGCGCATATTAATTTTGAACAACAAAGTATGCAGTATACTGTATGCAGTAGAGCTGGGCAATTTTCTCCAAAAAAAAAACTCGATTCACCATTCGAATCAAGTTTTTTTTTTTTTTTTTTTGATGGACACCGCGCCGGTCCTGAGGAGCTGTTCCCCCACAGGAGCTGCGGGCAGGAGTTTTTAGGCGAGGCCGCGGCTTCGGCCTAGTCCGCGGCGTCCGGCCTCGCGGCCTCACCCAAAAACTCCTACCCACAGCTCCTCAGGACCGGAGTGGTGTCAGCGTCGGTCCTGGTGAAAAAAAACCAAAAAATCGATTTTTTCCCCAGCCTTAGTATGTAGCCCCTGAAAGACATACATGCATACCCCCATCAGTACAGACACCCCCTACCTCAGTGCAGACCCCCCAGCAGTACAGACACCCCTCAGTACAGATACTCCCCTTAGTACAGACCCCCCCTAGTGCAGGCCCCCCGAGAATTACAGACCCCCCCTCAGTGCAGGACCCAACCCCCCCAGCAGTACAGACATCCCCCCAGTGCAGACCACCCCCCTCAGTACAGACCCCCCCTCAGTGCAGACCCCCCTCCCCAGCAGAACAGACACCCCCCACCTCAGTGCAGACCCCCCCAGCAGAACAGACACCCCCCACCTCAGTGAAGACCCCCCCAGCAGTACAGACACCCCCCCTCAGTGCAGACCCCCCCAGCAGTACAGACACCCCCCCTCAGTGCAGGACCCCCCCAGCAGTACAGACACCCCCCCAGTGCAGACCACCCCCCAGCATTGCAGACATCCCCCCCTCCTCAGTGCGGGACCCACCAGCAGTATAGACACACACCCCCTTACATACCTCGGAACAGCGCTGACAGTCTCCACTCCAGATACACACAGCGGTGTCCCTCAAGGCTCGAGTGCAGGCTCCTCCTCCTCTGTGGATGTAAACAGAGAGGAGGAGAGGCGGCTTCGGTCCGTGCCGCTGAGGGACAGCGAGCGGTGTTGGTGGTGTGGCTGCCGCTACGCTACCCAAGGGTGTCACCCGGTGCGGCCCGCACCCATCTGGCAATGCCACTCATGCGGGCCCCAACTCGGCTGCGGGCCCCATAGCGACCGCGTGTGTCGCTATGGCGGTAGTTCCGCCACTGGGTCCGTCATCCGGAGATAATTCCGAAAATCATGCGGATTATTCTCCTGGAGCTCCCGCAGCAAAGGCATATGACATAATTGGTCACGATTAATAAAGCAACCAATTGTTGTTCCAAAAAATCCTCCTCCTCCTGTTCCTGGACTGGACTTTGGTCAAAGCAATAACTCCAAGGCCAATAATAACATGTTATCTCCTCCGATTTCGCAACAGGGCTGGTTGACGAACGGCCGTTCAGAAACTAACTGAAAAGTGCGAAATGAAAAGCGCAAACTGAAAAGTCACTACGTTTTTATTTGTTGGCCGACAATTCCTTGCCGTGTGTATGCAAGACAAGTTTGGGCCAACGCCCTTCGGACAAAAGTCCACGGTTTTGTTGGCCAACAATCCGATCGTGTGTACGAGGCTTTAGGCACCTATGTATAAAGCAGTCACTGTGCAGTTGTCTAAGCATTCGCACGGGCACCACAAATGTTTGCCATATTGTTTGTAATGCAATTATCATCTATGATCGTCAGCTCTGTCTAGTGGCCATAATGTGATATTTTTCTGAAACTCTTCAGATAAAAAAAAAATATTGTATTATTGCCACTACAAAGGGATGACGATTATAGGAGATAGTCATATTACAAACAATATAACAGACATTTGTGGTGCCCATTCACAGACATCCACTACAGAGAACACTATATACATAAACCCCTACGTTTCTTCAGTATGCTGGAAATTTTGTCTTTGACTATTCATAACATTGCATTATTTTTATCGCCTGAGTCATGTAGAAAGTTCCAGTTGGATGAATAGATAAAGAAAAGACAGACAGATCTAGAATCACCCAAACCATGCTGCCTGAGAAACATAGGCTTGGCTGGCAGATACAATGGATAGTACCCCTGGTCTGCACATTTGCATCACATCCAATGGTGATGTAACCTTGTTTACATCACCATTGGATAAATGCATTCTGATGCTGAAATGGGTTTTTCATACATATTTGTAAATCTACTTCTAATATATCTTTGATGATTTATAAGCAAGATTATGCCTATGTACAGTACACATGCCCTTGTAACCCTAAAAGACAAATAACATAAGCACATTGTGCTAAAGAACAAGAAAAGAAAAGTTGACCCCATGGAACCCATCATTCTCGATGAGAGATCTGTAAAGACCCCATGGAACCTATCCTGTAGTGATTTGGCTCTTTGATGCCAGCAGTCCCATTCCCAGGAGTATAAAGGGGTAGGGGTAATATACTATATATACTTTGTGTGACATGCACCTAGCCTTATTGCTTTCTGCAGCATTTTTTAGTGTCCAACCTAACCTGTAGCATGTCCATAGTCTCTGTCCATTATTTCTTCTGGTATGTTTGCAGTCTCAGGCTGTCCTTTCTAGTGTAGCGCTACCCCCTTAGGAGCCGTTGAGTTTTGGGTCCTCCTATAGTCTGCATAGCCAGGCAACACGCATTTTCCAACTTGCATCCAAAGTCAGTAACCAGTCTGTGGGCTTGTTTTTTGTTGTTTTATTGAGGGTAAACAACTTGGATAGGGTATATGGGATGCCCATCTCGACTTGAAACAAACTGTTCCTAGTTCTGCACAAAAAAATACATAAAGATGGATCCTTGACTTTCTACTCCCTCTGGAGTGGCTTCTGCCTCTCAACAGTTCAGTAACACAGTCTCTGTAAGGAGTACTTGGTCCCCTTTAAATGAACCTCTTCAGACCCCAGCTAGAAACTTCCAGCCCACCTGGCTGCCTTGAAGCGTATCCCAAAGCAAGGGATTCCAGAACAGGCTTGAAGAAATTTCCCAGAGAGAACTGGTTGGGCACGGCACGTAGCAGCCCACTCCCTTGTGGGCCCTGGGGGTGCAGAGGTATTCACACTGTCCTTGTCCTGCAGCTGAAGGTGAAACTGCTTTCAGGCCTTTCGCTGAGCTAGTTCCTTTCCTGGCTCACAGGTTGTCTTTCCCTGGTGGGCTGCAGGGTGGTGGCGTTCCTCCTTCAGCTTTCTTCTGTCTTTCAGCCTCCAGCCTAGAGGCAGAACTCCACTTCTCCCCTTCCAGGACACACACAGCAGCACTTCAACACTCCATCTTCCACCCGACTCCCCTGCTGACCAGACTCCTCGAAATGTATGGGCTGGTTTAGCCATCCTGCCAGGTCTCCTGCCTGGGGATTGGCCAGATTTCCATAAATATTCAGATCAGAACCTTTTGGCCATTGCCCACTAGCTTCTAGAAACTTCTCCTGACCTACAGCACCCTCCAGCCTGACCTATACTAAACCCTCTGACTCTCACCCAGGCTTCTAACAAGTCTCTATCTACACTACCCAACTATGTTCACAAGAGGGTACTACATCAGCATTACATATATTGAACATTATGTATGTGACCCTTTGGTGGTATCATGGGCTGCAGTTGAGACCCCCCAGAACCAATGGTCATAGCTTTTGCGCTTTAGACTTACAGTTCTTACTTAGGCTCTTACTAAATTCTCATTTTTTCCTCCTGTAGTATCACCGAAGATTTTGGACATTGCTGGAATAGATAATCTTATTCATGGGAAGAGCACCAATCTATCCTGGATGGTGTCAGGCTTTAAACCAAGAAACATTGAGATAAATGCCTATCTGGAGAGAGGTTATCAACGGCGAAAAATTGGTTCCTGGAAATACCCGACACCACAAGACCAGAATAATGATGATGTAAATCACCCAGAGAGAGGGGAAGGAATCGAGCTCCTTGGGCAGGAAGAAAGAATACAACCTTTAAAACCAAATTTTTCTTTCTTTTCCTCTAATTGTCTTTGTTCTATAAGTATAACTCCGGACAAAAGGAAAGATAAAGGGGCTGAACTTGTCATAGAAGTAAAACACGCTTCTCTGAAAACTCTTCTCACTAAACGCCAGGAACTGAACATCAAAGGAGGTAAGTTACAGAGATATATAACTGTATAAAAAATTGAAAAAGATTGCATGCATGTATATGTTAGGACACTCAGTGATAGGAAATCACTCCCAATAGGGACATATAGAAAAACAACTCCACATTTGGAAGAAGGGTTAGAACTTACATTAGGACAAGATTTTCCTTTTTTACGGTCTGTATCTTCTTTTCCCAAAGACAACTCCCCCCTATTTTTTTTACCCTTGGCTGCTTGGAAGTAAAAGTGAAATTGCAAATAAACCAAAAGACTCCCCCCCCCCCCCCCATTTGAAATCAATTTTTTTTCCCTTTGCAGCCTGAAATGAAGACAGACACAGTTTTTGTTTTATCCAGCAGTATTTACTAGTTCAACTTATGTAGCAAGGTCCCAGGCCTCCTTCGGTCTAATGAGAACCTCCAGGGCCAAAGACAGCTGGCATCCTTCTGTAGTGGGTTGTGAGGCATGGTGGGTGCAGAGTAGTTAAAATTATTGAGCGCCAGACACTTCTTGAATGCAAAAGAAAGTTTATTCTACTTAACAAACTTTTTGAGGGAGAGATGGTTAGGGCCAGGAAACCCTTAGATAGTTGCAAGATTAATTGGCAGACTCCGATACTTCAATAAGAGGACAGCCATGCAGAGAAAGGCATCCAGCAAGACTCCACATCTGCATGTGCAGGAATGCTGTCTCCTATGGCAACAGTCTTTAGCAGTTCCTAACACAAAGTGTAATGCCCCGTACACACGGTTGGATTTTCAGATGGAAAATGTCCGATCAGAGCGCGTTGTCGGAAATTCCGACCGTGTGTGGGCTCCATCGGACATTTTCCATCGGATTTTCCGATACACAAAGTTGGAGAGCAGGAGATAAAATTTTCCGACAACAAAATCCGTTGTCGGAAATTCCGATCGTGTGTACACAAATCCGACGGACAAAGTGCCAGGCATGCTCAGATTAAATAAAGAGATGAAAGCTATTGGCCACTGCCCCGTTTATAGTCCCGACGTACATGTTTTACGTCACCGCGTTTAAAACGATCGGATTTTCCAACAACTTTGTGTGACCGTGTGTATGCAAGACAAGTTTGAGCCAACATCCGTCGGAAAAAATCCTAGGATTTTTTTGTCGGAATGTCCGAACAAAGTCCGACCGTGTGTACGCCCTATAACAGTTCTTTCACTTTCACTACAATTGCTCCTTGTAGTTATTCAGCCCACTGAGCTCCTGCTGCTTACTGAACACAGGAGGTCATCTGCTTGGCATGGGCACCATTCACAGAACAGTTTGCATTTTCTCAATTAATTCAATGTGTTCCTTGAGATGAAGTTTGTGATATCACCACCCCACCTGTCCACCTCGTCCAAACAGAGGACGCTTTGCATTCATTAAGAAAAATACAAAGCATTCTCTGAATGGCAGCCATGCTGAGTGAGCGATCCCATGTGGTCACTATGCAGCAGAGGACCTGCTTGCCACTGAACCTGGAGGACAGAACCTGGAATTCACTGTAGTGGTGGGGTGATTGCTACAGTGATTCTCCACTTCCAAAGCAGTCCCTCAGGTCTGACCAGTGGTGACTTGTGCTAAATGGCAAACTAACACCAGCCACCTCCCCCCTCTGGACAGATGATCACTGCAAGCAAACCCCCCACCCCCTCCCCCCCGTGGGAGACGAACAGTGAACATTCGCAGCAAAAAAAAAAAAACCCCGTAGGCGGGAGATAAACGGCGGATGGGGGAAGGCGGCGATCGCCACAAACACCCCCCCCCCCACAGGAGATAAACAGCAGACGGCAAGCACCGGACCCCCCCCTCCCCGGACTGCGGCAGAGACTAACCTTTAGGAGGCAGGGGGAATAAAAAGCCAGCCCATTCTCCTCTTCTTTCTCCTCTGGGCTGAACAAGAATTGTCCTGAGACACGATTGGGGGTCCTAAGACTCCCTGGCCAATCAGGTCTCAGGAGCTGATCCCTGATTGGCCAGGAGGAGAATCAGGAAGACAAAAGCAAATACTCATTCGCTATTGTCACACAAGTGCACTGCACCCACAGTCCACCCTTTTTTGAAGCCTATTAGAGCCTCTGGTGCTTCTAAAAAAAAAAAAAAAACCCATTGGAATCCATGCATCCAGCTCCCCACATGTAGATTAAGGGGCCGGACGCATGAATAGGGGGGTGGTGCCACTGCGCCCTGCATTACGGGCTGCCACTAGGTCTGGCACATGCATACTTATAATACTCCATACAGAATCAATGTAATTATGCAATACAATCCTTATCTAGAATTCAGCTTTAAAATGAGTATAATGACCCCGTTATGGTCACTTTATCCTCCAGAGAACATCATTTCCTCCCGTAGTCTTAACTATGGAATTAAGTGCTAAATTCCTGCAATGCACTGGGAGCTTCATTTGTTGTACACATTCATCAGTGCAGTTTTTGGTCACAAACACAGTGGGGTTGATTTATTAAAGGCAAATAGACTGTGCATTTTGCAAGTGCAGTTACTACAGAGCTTAGTAAATGAAGTAAAGCTTTACTTTGCAAAGAATACCCAATCACATGCAAGAAAAATAAAAAAAAAAAGAATTTTTGCTTGCACATGATTGGATGATGGAAGTCAGCAGAGCTTCTGCTCATTTACTAAGATTTGGAGCAACTGATTTCCCAGAGTGCAACTGCACTTTGGAAAGTGCAAAGTCTATTTACTTTTAGTAATCAACCCCAATATGAGAGGGTCCTGAGCACTGTGGAAGAATATGATATGCTCTTGGCTGAAATTCTTGAATATTTATAAGACAGTTTCAGATAACTGGCGTTGCTTTATTGTGCATTGTATCTTAGAAGTTTCTTTTCTTCCTTTTTTAGATTATTTCGCAGCTCACATTACGGCCCCGCAATATCTAAAACACGGGGAAGAGGTGACTATGACTTGTGATATCACTAAATGTGATCCGGAACCTTTACTGATTACTTGGCTGAAAGAGAAACAAGTTATATATAAAGATGGAAAGAGACAAGACACAAAATATGAACCTACAGAAACCAGAGATGTATCACACGAGGGTAATGTGCTCAAGTCATCCAGCTCTTTGACGTTTAGGGCGAAGGTTAAAGAGGATCACCGCGTGAAGTACACCTGCAAGGTCACCTACACTGCAATAGGAAAAATGTTAAAGCCCTGCCATGAGACATTAATTACAGGTAAGTCAGTAAATATCTATTTATGAAGACCTTTTGTTAAACACAGGCACTGTGCCCCATCAAACGCAGCCACTGTGCCATATCAAATGCTGCCAGTGTTCCCCCTGCCAGCCTGCCATCTGTACTTAACTGTCTCGGTGGGACAGCTCCTCGATGTGTTCTCCTGTCCTCTCTTCCTGTCCTCTGCTATGATTGGACGGAGCCTGTCGTTTCAGCCAATCAGGTGACGGTTAACAGATCCGAGCACCTGATTGGCAGAGAGGCGGTTTAGTGTTAGGAAAGTGAATAGTACCTCACTTTTCTAACACAGCTGAGTGACCTGCGAGCGCCCAGCATGGCACTCGCAAGTCACCTTTTTTGACGCCTATTAGAACCTATGGCTCTAATCAGGTGCTTCAAAGACACCCCCCGCCGCTGCAATTCAGGCGCCCTGCGCCCGAAAAGGGGCCGGGCGCCTAAATAGGGGGTGGCAGCGACGGCGATAGATTCATGCAATTCATGAATCTATCTATTGGTGCTAGACGGGGGTGGCAGGAGAGAGGGGGGGGGGCGCCCGTACGCTAATAATGCACAAGCCGCCACTGGTGTAAGAACTTCTGTCTGCACACAAGAGGGGTCTTGTAAATTCAAAAGGATCCTTGGTTGGCATACATTGTAACTTGTCTTGGATTTTTTTTCTTTTAAGTGTATCCTAGGTCAAAACTTTTTAAATTAGTTTTTGATAAGGTACAGGAGGGTTGGAATCTCTGTTTTCCTTTTTTTTTTGGATGGCTGGGGAATTTCACTACCTTTATTTGTCCTGGTTATCATTGTCTCTGTTGAGGTGATGGGAAATACAAAATTTTAAAATGGTCATCAAGAAAGAACTAGAGAGGGGGATTTCCTAACACTTCCTGTTGTGTTTACAGGAAATCTTCTCAATGAATAGGCACCGCACAGAGTGATTAGGGTGTTCCCAGGCACATCTAGCACACCCCCTGCGCACACCTATGGTTTTTGCTTTGGATATATTTTACAATTATATCAGTACTTGTAGAACAGATGGGAGCAAACACAATACTCAAAGTTGTATTATTTCTTCAAAGCCAACAGTCCCTAGATGGATGCTAACAAAGCGGGGGTTCCTATGTTTTCTCTGCACCATGTATGAGACTGTAGAAAAATACCATTAAATGTGCTAGTTCAGCTTCAGTATCCTCAGCTCTGTTGTCACTCAGAAAACATCATGGGTTAGGTCTTCCATAGATCAGCAGCTCCCTTTCCAGCTCAGAGGATATAGCCCTCAAGGTCTAGGCTTACGCCCATGATCCCACCAATCAAGACCCTTCTTAACGGTTGCAAACAAGGGATTAACTTTAAATAAGGTAACCAATATTAAAGTTCTGACACAGTGCTATGGATAACTCAATAGGTACTTTAAGGTCATATGACAAAGGAAACTCCAGAGCAACGGCAAAATCAAAAAGAGCATAAATTGTAAACTCACACAGATTTAATCACACTCCAGGAAACACATCTCCACAGTTCACAAATAGTCAAAAACTGACTGATAGGTTATCACAGTTAGAGTGTAGTTCTGAGCAGAGCCAATTATTATTACTACAGGTATGGTATAAGCATACTTACAGCTTACCTGTGGGATCCCTGTGTAAGCTGGAAATCACTGTAGTCGGCACCACTACTCTGGTGATCTTCAGTAGCTTCCGGATCCCGTGCTGAGTGGCTGCCCTGCTCTATTGTGAATGCAGGAGATTGCTCGCTTGTCACAGCCACTATTCAAAGAAGGCTTTGCATGTTCTCAGTGAATGAAAAACATTCTCTGATTGTATGAGAAGGCGAGGGTGACACAACTGCTCGCCTCGCCACCTTAGTCAATTGGAGAACACTTTGCATCAATTGAGCATGGCGCATGTGCGAAGCGAACCACTTCCTGTGTTCACTTTTCAGTAGGACAGCTGCTCAGCACGGGACCCAGAAGCTAGTGGAGATCACTGTAGATGCGGTGTCTACTACAGTGATTTCCAGCTAATATAGGGATCCCACAGAGATAGGCATATGCATTGTTACAGTAATCCAAGCTGGACTAATGTAACTATGTAAAGATATGTATACTTGGAATTTTTCTTTAATGCCATTCTGTAATCTATATGCTGCAACTTTCCTCACACCAGTGGGCGATGTGTAAAAACAGCAAAGCACAGAGTACCTACTAGAAACCCTTCCAAATTTTCTGTTTTATATTTGCAGCTCAGCCTGTTGTGGAACAGATCACCTGTGAAAATGTTGGTCAGCAGATGAAGCTTTCCTGCAGAGTCCACTCCTTCCACCCAAAGGCTATAGAGATTAAATGGTTCAAGGAGAAAGATGAGTTACCTACAACGGACTCTAAATTAGATATTGATGATGACGGTCTGTACAGCACTTCTTCCATTCTGATGTATGTCCTAGAGATGGAGGACAATGGAAAAACATTGAGGTGTCAAGTTGACCACCAGAGTCTCCCAAATGCAGAAATTCGTGAATGGAAATTGGAAGAGCAGAGTAAGTAGAGCAGGACAGGAGTGGCATGGGAAGGGGGTGGCAGGGCAAATTTCATGTTATTGGGACTTTAATGTTGCCACTCCATTCAGAGTGTAGGGTCCCTCAGAAAGCCAGAAATTCTAGCTGTGGGGGAACATATGACTTCCTTCCTCTACTCACAATATACAGTCCTCTGGCTTGAGCAGTCAATCACCATGTCCAAACATTGTTAGAAAGTGGCGGGGAAAAGGTTATCATTAAACTTCTGTAATTATCATGTATCTGGTTAGAGGTGAAAAATAATGAGAGGGCTTCCCTTACATTGCTGGTCTAAAAGTACCTAAAATGGAGAACAGGGGGTAAAAGGGCACAGGGTGGCACAAGTGTTGAATTTCCCATCTGCAGATGATGAATTCTGGTAGAAGCTCTGGTGTAGCTTGATTGTGAGATGCTCAGAATGATTAGGATGTCACTGAAGAGCAGAGTGGTCACTACAGAGGTACAGACTGGCACAACAGCTGGCAGAAACACACAGAAAGCTGAAAGCAAAGTCTAAAACAAAGGTTGGCAACTGTCAAGACAGACAGCAAGCAGGATAGCAACTAGTCATGACCCGAAGACTGGCTGAGGTGACAGCAGGGAATCAGCAGAGACAAGCCAAAGTCAGGAGCTAGCTGGGTCAGCAACAGAAAGGCAAGGTAAAAGTAGGTCCAAGTGCAGTCCTTTTCCTGCATGTTGAAGCGTACACATGAGTATGCCATCTTCTGTTGCGATTCTGACAGTAAGCGTGGTAAACGAGTGTATGAAAATCTGTATGTGGTGGGCTGACCTATAACGAAAGCCTTTCACGTTGCTCCTAATGTTACTTATTATGTCAGCTAAGACATAGTAACCAAATTTAGGTTTGAAACTTTGATCTGCAGAAGGCAGTGTGCCTCTGATTAATACTGTAGTTTACAGATACAATTACAGTAATAAAAAATTTAATTAACTAAAAAAATTTTTTTTTTCATTTAAACAGTGTACTAAATAAATGCCTTCTATGTCCTTTAGAAAAAAAATACAATTATTTAGGAACAAAAGGTTAATCTCTTTAGATTTCACAGACAGGCCATACACAAGTGGATGAGGTGGCTTCTCGACACTCTCCTGCTTTAATTGAAAAATCAAAGGAGATTAATACTTTACCAGCCCAGGTACCACTAGCAGGCTTCAGTCCTCCTTATGCGACAGTGTCTAGAAGGAGTACTAACAGTTTCAAAAAGATTTCACAACACCAAATTCATGTATCACGTCCTGTTCCAGCCTCTTTCCTGGCTGAGCCAGGTATATACTCACTTAGGTATAGGCCACAGACAGGCAGATAAACACAGACAGCTCCACATCTGTGAAATAGCTTTTGCCCAGCTCTGGATATTCTACTGTCCTCTCTCTCCCTAGGCTCAACCCTCTAGGGAAAAGGGTGTAGAGGGGCCCTTGCAAAAAGTTGCCCACTAAAGGAGACATACTTCTCCAGCAGGCAGTGACTCTATTGCCTCTGGCAGAATCTTTACCCACTGTGAGCTGTGGTTCCTTCCACTGGCCCATACATATCTGCTGTGCACTGTAGTGATGTAGTAACCAGAGGGAGGAACCAAAGTGTATGGCAAGGAATGCAGGTATCTTGACATATCCAAAAGTCTCTACCTGAAGCATACAGGGGTTGATCTACTAAATAGGATGTTTACAATGTGAGGTAATTTTGCTCAGAGCTTAGTGAATGTGGTGAAATTTCATTTAGCAAAGAATACCCAATTATGTGCAAGGAGAATTTAAAAAAATAGCATTTTGCACATGATTGGATAATAGCAATCAGCAAAGCTTCACCTCATCCAACTTCCCTTGCAAAGAGAACAGCCTATTTACCTGTAGTAACTCAACCCCAGAGAATTACACCCTTTAAACTCAAGCTCCTCTGGTTGGTCATTGGGAGCAAAGAAAATAACCACTACTTCCCTGTATCCCATAGGTGTGTGCACATGGTGTGCAGCACAGATTCCCCCTATTGCCCTGGTGCCCCCCCTTCCCCCCACAGCGCTGCCAGCTTCTCTCGTAGGGTGTATGCCCACCAGAAGGGCAAAGACTGCTTAGAGGAGGAATTTTACTCTTGATCCTGCCTGTCACTCTCCAGCCTGTATACACAGTGGAGGGTGCAGGGTGCATATCAGACCACTGCTGCAACAAGTCAGGATATTGCCCTAGAGCAGGCATCACTAAATGGCAGACCACGGTCCAGGTCCAGGCCGAGTCACTGTCCCATCCAGACTGCCACAGTTGTACCACTTAGGAGGTGGTTCTTCCCCACTAGCCATCACTGCTGTCATTCTCACAGCAGAGCAGACAGCGGGAGGCAGGACAATTCTGGACAGAGGGCAGAAGCTGTCCAAGTTAACTTTTCAAGGTAACAAGTAGGTGATTTGATGCCAGGGTGCAGGAAACAATCTCCAGCTTGTTAACATGAAAAGTTGTGCAGCTCCCACCTTCCATCCAGATCTGCTCTGCCTTCCACCCCCTGTGTACCTGTGTAAGGTAGAACAGTGAAGAGAGGGAGGTGATGTGAAGGGGGGGCTGAGGACACTATTGTGAAGGATGTAGGGGGGGGTGTGTGGGAAGGGGGCTGAGGACACTACTGTGAAGGATGGGGGGATAATATGAAGGGGGGCTGAAGACATTACTGTGAAAGGGAGGGGTGATGTGAAGGGGGCTGGAAACAGTATTGTGAAGGGGAGTGTTAACAGAAGGGGGGCTGAGAACACTGCAGTGAAGGAAGGGGGGGGAGTGAGGTGAAGGGGGGCTGAGGACACTTTATTGAAAGAGGGCCGAGGACACTGTAGTGAAAGGGGGACTGTAATGTGCAGGGACAACTGAGGACACTGATGTAAGTACGGTATTGCGATATAAGAGGAAAGTAGAGGCGGTGAAGAGATGAGCCATCGGGCAAACATGTGATTTGGACCTCTGCTAGAAAAAAATTTTTACTGACCGTGCCTCCATTCATTTTAATTCAATGCTCGTGCTCTAGAGGGAGGCTGATGTGTGCTTTCATGTAATACCAGTCGCACCATTACAGGGGTTAACTCCAGAGCCTTTGCCCTCAGTTCCTCTATGACTGAAAACCAGTAGTAAGAATGCAGTTCTGGACATTTCTATTTGATGGTTTAAAGAAGTAGCTAGGGAACATGAAAATTATTAATGAGTGACCCACGCAGAACAAAAGTGGCTTGATGGATGTGAGACAATAAAAGGCTGTGGATGTTTTGATTACTTTAAATGTGTCCAGTCCATTGCAGAGACAGTAAATGGGGATGTGACTGAGTACTAACTTTACTGCCATAAGGAAACAAGGATTTGGATGAACTTTGTTAAGAGAAATGTGCAGTAGCATTGAAGCCCAGAGAGAGGAGAGAAGAGAGAATACAACAGACTTGATGCTTTTATAGCCCAAGATGAGGAGCAAATGTTTATGCTCATCTGAAGCCAGAGACCAGCAACATGAAGAAAAAGATGGTGATGAAGGCAGATAGGGCTGGTGCCAGTACTCTAG
The DNA here is from genome assembly GCF_042186555.1 of Aquarana catesbeiana. Lineage (NCBI taxonomy): Eukaryota > Metazoa > Chordata > Amphibia > Anura > Ranidae > Aquarana > Aquarana catesbeiana. The sequence goes on from NC_133334.1 coordinate 26,334,846, forward strand.
CATTAAGTTCAACTGAGAGGTGTCCAATTTGTCTGAACAATCCGGTTGGTGGATGCACCAAGATCCATGTCGTGGCAAGAAAACAAAAAGAAAACTGCAGCTGCAACCTGTGCCAGTGGTGCTGTACAAAAGGGAAGATATGCTTTAGAACAGATGTTATGAAGAAATTTGGTAATTAAATCTTGAAAAGAGCAAGGACAAAACATTTGTCGTCAGCAAGACTGAGCAAGTATGAAGCAATCCTGCTTGAATTAGGAGAAATAGAAATGAAAATATGTACTACAATCAATCCTGCCAGCTTCTTCCTAGAGAGAGAAGAAGAGGAGGGTGACTACATCTACTTAAAACATATGGAAGAAGAAATGCAGCAAATCTCCCAGTAAAGGACACTCCTCTTGAAAATTCTGATCTGATCCTGTTTGCAGAGGGTTCACGCCTGTACAAAGATGGAGTACCCAAGAATGGCATATTTGGTGATAACATTGGAGGAAGTGATTGAAACCCAGCTACTCCCTTCATCACTTTCAGAGCAGGTTGCCAAAGTGGTAGCACTCACCAGAGTCTGCGAGGCCACAAAGAATCAAACATCCAACATCTACACAGGGCTGGAGCAAGGATTTCTGACACCCTAGGCAAAACCTAATTTTTCTGCCCCCCACCCCCACCCTTTGCCCTGCCCATGTATATAGTGGCAGTATATATGCTCATCCTCAGGTCACAGAGGAGATTCCCAATTATAAAGCACAATAAGTCCTAGTTCTCAGGTCACAAAATGTGCCCCTCATTACAAGGTGTATAAAACCTCCATCCCCAGGTCATATAGGGGGTCCCCCATTATAAGATGTACTGAGGTCCCCATCCTGAGGACACACAGGTGGTGCCCATTATAAGTATAGTGCCCCCCATCCTTTAGGATACACAGGGGATTTCTCAATATGAGCGCAGCCCCTCTAATCCACATGACAGGGGGCCCCCATTATGAGTACACTGTCTCTGCTCAGGACACACAGAGGCGCCCCATTATATGAAGTACAGTCCACACACACACACACACCTCTACCCCCATGTTCCATCACTGTTCTCGTTACATTGCTGTACTCTCTACTGCACGTCACACGTTACATTGCTGTACTCCAGCTGCACACATGTTACATTGCTGTACTCTCTAATGCACACATGTTACATTGCTGTACTCTCTACTGCACATTGCTGTACTATGTAAATATAGCTTAGTATTGCAAAAGCTTTGAAATAATGACTGTGAGACAAATTTCTGAATTATATTTCTGAGTCAGCTTGAATCAAAATGTGTGATTTATTTTCACACAAATGTTACAAAAATGTTTTCAATAGTTGTACGTTCAAATACAAAATAAAGGCAGCTTAAAATATGATTAAAAATATGAGATAAAGTTTGTTTGTTTCAAAATAAAATTCAAAACATGTGCTTAAAAGATGGCTGCTGTGTCCTTTGTTCTGAGAGCAGTTGTCTGTATGTTGCTTGCTGTACGTTGGAAGAAGTGTGTAAGAAATGGAAGAGCTGTGAAAGAGAGCTTCTCCAAAGAGCATCTCTCCTTATATTAGACATGTGCATTCGTTTTTGTCCGAATGCATTTTCGTCCGAATTTCAGGTATTTTCGTTAATGTTTTAACAAACGATAACGAAAGTGCAGAGTCCGAAAAACGAAAGATCCGACATAAACAAATGCTTTATTTTCGTTTTCGTTGCTACAACAGTTCGATATAGATAGGAGATTCAACATGATGATGACAATAACAATCAGTGTCCATCAAACCTGTGGTCGAATGTGCCTAACCTTAGCTCTATTAGTCCAAGATTATTCTACATAGAGAGAAAAGATTCGACGTAGAGAGAAAAGATTCGACGTAGGGGAGAAAGGATTCGACATAGGGGAGAAAAGATAAATAAAAATAATGATGATGATGATGAATGTTATTGGCTGATTGTAACCAAAGAGGTGGAGCAGTAAAATAGCTAGAACTAAGTACACACGTACTTTGGCTTATGGTGTCTGTTGAAAGTTCTAAGAAGATTCGACGGAGCAGGTAAACTATACGGCATTGTACAGTTTAGCTGCTCCGTCGAATCTTCTTTGAACATTCGACAGACACCATAAGCCTTCAATGACAGATTCGACCTTAATTTGGATTTTCGGACGAATGCAATTTTTAACGAAAAACGAAATAAATAAAAACGAATTTCTGGAGTAACTAAATAAATTTATTTTTCAGACGAAAACGAAATTCCGAAACGAAATATTTCAGTGTGCACATGTCTACCTTATATCAAGTCTGTTTTCTTTGTCAAAATTCGCACCAAAAACCAAACACTCCCATTCCTCTCCCTCCTCCTCCCATCCAAGGGTGGGAGTCAAGGGTGTTTAAAATTTGACCATCATGTCTAATTAGCTCCGTACTCTTACACAGGAAGAGAAGGGGATGGGAATTGACCCTTCACAGGCTGAGTATACATATCATTTCTCATGAAAATACAATCAGTTATATCAATCAAAAATAATCTGACAACTTCTTGAAATTGAGAACTCAGTTTCAATGTCACCATCTGTAGATTATTAGCTCAGAAAACTCACATTCACACTATTTTTTACAGGGGAACTCCTCAGAGATCTATTTTTTAAAACCAAATTCAATTTTGAATATTAAAAATATAACATTCCCCTCTGAAATATGAATAATTACCATATTTCATATCTAATCATCCATACGTCATTCCTGTCACAAATACTCTGTCTTTGATCTAATATTTACAGATGTATTTTCATTTGTAACTGAGTTTGCAACTGCAAAACCCAGTCTTCTTTTAACCACTTGCCGACCGGGCCATAGCCAAAATGGCAACAGCGCAGTCAGCTTATTCTGGGTGGACGTCCATGGGACGTCCTTCCAGAACATTGCTCCCGCGCGCCCCCTGGAACATCCGTGATTACAGTAAATAGCTGCTGATAGCGGCCGTTTACCACGTGATCGTTCTGTCAAATGACGGAGCAATCACTTGTAAACAAACCGGCGTCACGTCATGACGCCGGTTCCTCCCTCCCCTCTCTGTACCGATTGGTACAGTGCGAGGGGAGAGGGGGAGAAATTGCAGCAGCGCTGTGGGCTGGATGTTTAGTGCCAATAATCTGGAATACTCTGCAACACTGTGCAGTACTCTGCAATACTCTGCAATACTCTGCCAATACTCTGCCAATACTCTGCCAATACGCTGCAATAAATTTTAACAGAAACTATTTATTTATTTATTTTTTTTTTTTTTATTGAATTTTCAGTCTTTTTTGATTTATAGCGCAAAGAAAAAAAACCCAGCAGTGATTAAATACCACCAAAAGAAAGCTCTATTTGTGTGGAAAAAAAGAACAAAAATTTCATATGGGTACAGTGTTGCATGACTGCACGGAAATTCAACTATCTGAGATATATTGTATTGTGTGGGAAGAGCACTTATATTTTTCATAAGCATATTTGTTAAATTTGTTCTCAACCCATTAACACTTATTGCTACAATGTCTCCTTCTATACAATACAAGCCTTGATTTAGGTTTTCTGTATTTGTAAAAGAAGATAAAAAAGTTTTAACCCTTTCTGTATCTGACATGATCTGAAAACAAACCTTCTTTTTATCTACAAGAGTAATTAATTCAGAATTTTCATTGTAAAAGTGGAGTTCCACCCACTTTTACAACTCTTCAGCATCCCTCACTAAACTGTGCACTGTAAACGAATTGGATATTTAAATTTTTTTTTCTCAGCACCTACTGTATATCTGCTGTATTCATTTTTCACTTCCTCCTCCCTGGCCGTGGCTTATCGCATCGTTTCCTGTTTGCAATGCCTTCTGGGAAGGGGCGGCAACTTCCTCTGATACTGCCATTGCTATGGAAACCTGACCTGAAACCTATTACACTGCTTGTGCTGTACTGAGCATGTGCGAGATCTGCAAGGATGAGATCCAGGAAGAAATACAGTCTGGCTTCAGATGCCCACACTTAAGATGGCCACGGCCTGCTGTAAGTTTATAAAATAACAAACTACTGCTATAAACTAACAAAACAGACCTTAGTTTACAGACTAACTTTACTAGAATACATTAAGCTTGTGTATTATAGGGGTATTTTTATTTAAAAAGTATAATTTCGGCCAGAACACCACTTTAAATGCAAAATCTGTATACTGTAATTTATAGTATAATAATTGTGTATTGCTGACAGGTAATCCCAAGACAGTCATTGGAACCAATATTTGTTCTTTCCCTGCTATTGGAATCATAGAAGAGCTATAATATACATCCTGATTGCATCCTATCCATTTATTTACCCATAAATCTGTATGATATAGCATATACATATTCTCTGGGTAAATTCTGTAAAATGCCAAGTGGAGTTATTCCACTCTGAAATGCTTGCGCAATTATTTTAAAATTCCAAACCATCTTTCAATACCAAATTCCATATTAACCAAATGTCCTTGACATTGTGGAAACCTTGTAGAAATGTTCCATTCTGAAACATTAAAGTTCCACAATATAATAATAAACTTTCCCTCTCTCAAAAGAGTTATGGATTGGAAACGGTCAATCTGAAATAGTTACCTAGTAGTTACATAGTAGGTGAGGTTGAAAAAAGACACAAGTCCATCAAGTCCAACCTATGTGTGTGATTATGTGTCAGTATTACATTATATTTCCCTGTATGTTGCGGTCATTCAGGTGATTATCTAATAGTTTCTTGAAGCTATCAATGCTCCCCGCTGAGACCACCGCCTGTGGAAGGGAATTCCACATCCTTGCCGCTCTTACAGTAAAGAACCCTCTACGTAGTTTAAGGTTAAACCTCTTTTCTTCTAAATTTAATGAGTGGCCACGAGTCTTGTTAAACTCTCTTCTGCGAAAAAGTTTTATCCCTATTGTGGGGTCACCAGTACGGTATTTGTATATTGAAATCATATCCCCTCTCAAGCGTCTCTTCTCCAGAGAGAATAAGTTCAGTGCTCGCAACCTTTCCTCATAACTAAGATCCTCCAGACCCTTTATTAGCTTTGTTGCCCTTCTTTGTACTCGCTCCATTTCCAGTACATCCTTCCTGAGGACTGGTGCCCAGAACTGGACAGCATACTCCAGGTGCGGCCGGACCGGAGCCTTGTAGAGTGGGAGAATTATCATTTTATCTCTGGAGTTGATCCCCTTTTTAATGCATGACAATATTCTGTTTGCTTTGTTAGCAGCAGCTTGGCATTGCATGCCATTGCTGAGCCTATCATCTACTAGGACCCCCAGGTCCTTTTCCATCCTAGATTCCTCCAGAGGTTCTCCCCCCAGTGTATAAATTGCATTCATATTTTTGCCACCCAAATGCATTATTTTGCATTTTTCTACATTGAACCTCATTTGCCATGTAGTCGCCCACCCCATTAATTTGTTCAGGTCTTTTTGCAAGGTTTCCACATCCTGCGTAGAAGTTATTGCCCTTGCTTAGCTTAGTATCGTCTGCAAATACAGAGATTGAATTGTTTATCCCATCCTCCAGATCGTTTATGAACAAATTAAATAGGATTGATCCCAGCACAGAACCCTGGGGAACCCCGCTACCCACCCCTGACCATTCTGAGTACTCCCCATTTATCACCACCCTCTGAACTCGCCCTTGTAGTCAGTTTTCAATCCATGTACTCACCCTATGGTCCATGCCAACGGACCTTATTTTGTACAGTAAACGTTTATGGGGGACTGTGTCAAATGCTTTTGCAAAATCCAGATACACCACGTCTACGGGCCTTCCTTTATCTAGATGGCAACTCACCTCCTCATAGAAGGTTAATAGATTGGTTTGGCAAGAACGATTCTTCATGAATCCATGCTGATTACTGCTAATGATACCGTTCTTATTACTAAAATCTTGTATATAGTCCCTTGTATATCATCCCCTCCAAGAGTTTACATACTATTGATGTTAGGCTAACTGGTCTGTAATTCTCAGGGATGTATTTTGGGCCCTTTTTAAATATTGGTGCTACATTGGCTTTTCTTCAATCAGCTGGTACCATTCCAGTCAGTAGACTGTCTGTAAAAATTAGGAACAACGGTCTGGCAATCACTTGACTGAGTTCCCTAAGTACCCTCGGATGAAAGCCATCTGGTCACGGTGATTTATTAATGTTAAGTTTCTCAAGTCTAATTTTAATTCTGTCCTCTGTTAACCATGGAGGTGCTTCTTGTGTTGTGTCATGAGGATAAACACTGCAGTTTTGGTTACTGAAGCCTCCCGATTCACTTGTGAAGACTGAGGAGAAGAATAAATTCAATACCTTCGCCATCTCCCCATCCTTTGTAACCAGATGTCCTTCCTCATTCTTTATGGGGCCAATATGGTCTGTCCTCCCTTTTTTACTGTTTACATACTTAAAGAATTTCTTGGGATTTTTTTTGCTCTCCTCCGCTATGTGTCTTTCATGTTCTATCTTAGCTGTCCTAATTGCACCCTTACATTTCTTGTTGCATTCTTTATAAAGTCTGAATGCTGAGGATGATCCCTCAACCTTGTATTTTTTGAAGGCCTTCTCCTTTGCTTTTATATGCATTTTTACATTGGAGTTAAGCCATCCAGGACTTTTGTTCGCTCTTTTAAATGTATTACCCAATGGGATACATTGGCTAATGCCCTTATTTAATATGCTCTTAAAGCAAACCCATCTCTCCTCCGTATTCTTTGTTCCTAATATTTTATCCCAATTTATGCCTTTTAGCAAGGTTTGTAGTTTAGGGAAGTTGGCTCTTTTGAAATTCAGTGTCTTTGTATTCCCTTTATGTTTCCTATTTGTGTGATTTATACTGAAACTAATTGACCTGTGATCGCTGTTACCTAAATTGCCCCGTATTTCCACATCCGTGATCAGTTCTGTATTGTTGGTAATCAGTAGATCCAGTAATGTTTTATTTCTAGTTGGTGCGTCTACCATCTGACCCATAAAATTGTCCTGCAAGACATTAAGGAACTGGCGAGCCTTAAATGAATGCGCGGTTCCCTCCGCCCAGTCTATGTCTGGATAATTAAAATCCCCCATTATGATAACACTTCCCATCCTTGCTGCTAATCCAGATTGTGATAGGAGATCTGTCTCCACTTCCTCCCTCAGATTAGGGGGCCTATAGCATACTCCCAGTATTATTTTCCCCTTAGCTTCATCCCTTTGGAGCTCTACCCATAAGGATTCCACCTCCTCTCTAGCTCTCTCAGTGATGTCATCTCTCACATTCACTTGTACATTATTCTTGATATATAGGCATACCCCTCCCCCTTTTTTACCCTCTCTATCCTTGCGGTATAGGGTATACCCTTGAATGTTTGCCAGCCAATCATGAGAGCTGTTGAACCAGGTCTCTGAAATTCCCACAAAATCCAAATCCTCCTCGTACAACAGTATCTCTAGTTCACCCATCTTGTCCGCCATGCTCCTGGCATTGGTGAACATGCCACATAGTTTAGACCGGTCGCATATTGTCCTCGTATTGGGTGTTTCGAGATTGCAACTAGGACTTGCTACTATACTCACCTTGTGTTTTTGTGCTTTGGTTAACCTACCACTAATGCCCCCAATACTACCCTCTGGAATATCTTCCGCGCTGGCTAGTTCTGCCTCTGGACCCTCCCCCCCCATCGCCTAGTTTAAAAACCCCCTCTAACTTTTTGGCCATCTTCATTCCGAGCAGATCTGCACCCTCCTCATTTAGGTGCAGTCCGTCCCTTCTATAGTACCTGTTACCGACTGAGAAGTCGGCCCAGTCCTCCAGGAACCCAAACCCCTGCTTACTACACCAGCTCTTCAGCCACTTGTTTAAAGTTCCACAATATAATAATAAACTTTCCCTCTCTCAAAAGAGTTCTGGATTGGAAACGGTCAATATGAAATGGATTAGCAAGTACGCTTTCCTTATTAATACATGGAGTTTTCCTTGGAGACACTACAACAACACTTGCCTTAGCACATTTCACCGGATAATTTCCTATTGATATGCAACATTCATATATACCCGTATCATTCAAAGATACACTTATTTACTGATGAACAAATGTATCATTGATCCAATTCACACTACCAAAAATCCCTTTATGAATTATAATAGTAGAACTGTGAAGACAGCTTCCCAAAAATTCACTATTCCTATCAGTTATCAATGAATTTTGAGGTAAATATATTTCTGTATTGCATATCATATGCAAACTATCTTTGTCTTCAATGATTTTTAAAGATTGTGGAGACACATTTATTTCTGGAACAATCATATCTACCACATAAATACTAATTTTAACCCTTATTTAAGCTATTTTCCGTATTACTTTAAAATCCCATGTTCTTACAATGTCCCCTTTTTCAACTCCTATTATATTTAAATGTTCTGGATCTAATATTTTTACGAAACTCTGAAAAAGATAATAAAAGGGATAAAGTGTTTTTCCAGATCTTGACATATTATTATCAACATCTGCAGACCAAATTGTTGAATAACATTACCTTTTACAAATATTGACCAGAAACTCCTTCCCAATATATTACATTCAAAAGTTCCGGTTCTGTTGTTTAGTCTATAAGATCCTTGCATTTTAACAAAATTTGTTTTGGATTCTATTTTAACTTTTGATTTCAATATTATTACTATGAATGAAATACAATTGCATACAGCAATCATATCCCTGTCCTACGCATATATATCCATACAAATCTTCAGCTGTATTAATATCAACATATCTAAAATCATGATTTTTGTCATTTGCATTAATATCAATATCTTTATCATTTTTGTCCTTTGTATTGATATCAGTGTTTTTATCATTTTTTTCATCTATATTAATTGATATCAATGTCTACATCTCTTTTGTTTCTGAATAATGTAATGTTTTTGTTGTGTAAATCTTCAATCCTGTTAACCTCTGCATAGCTGGAATAGTTTGATATATTTTACCACAGATAAAATTGTCACTAGAGAAAAGATGAATCCTGGGATGATGATAAGTCTTCTCTCTTTAAAACTTTTCTTACGTTGTGCTGTCATCTTTTCTTCTTTTTGGAATCCACGATTTCTCCAGGTTAGATTTTTATAATTCATTCCTGAAAAAAGAAACGCAGCATCATTATCTCGGTATATAAAATTTGCATTGATCAGTGTGTACCCACATTTTTTGTTATCTATGTGCATTTTTCACTGAATTGAGAGGTCTTTGGACCTGTACCATTACACCTTGAACATCCAAGATGTCAAATGAACCTTCCCAATTACTTTGCCACGGTCCACTTTTCCTAAAACTTTTTATCATAAGTTGACCTCCTTTCTCAAACTTAGAAATGTGTGGAGGGACCATTTTTTGCATACAGTAGCTGCTTGTGGCAAAATACTGTTCAGATTGTCCTGTAACATCTGCAACCATTCTGACTTCTCTATTGCCTCTCTTTGTGACGTAGACAATAGAGTAGAAAACTTTGTAGCAGAAGAAACTGTGCTTCTTACACTCATTAAAATGAATGGAACAACATCAACCCAAGTATTTCCTCTGTCTAACAACATTTTTGCAATTCTGGATTTGATAGTTCTATTCATTCTTCCCACAATATCTGACTGTGGATGATATGGTACATGAAATCTCTGTTCTATTCCCAAGATTTTACACATCGCCTGCATGGTTTTACCTGTAACATTGGATCCTCTGTCACTACTGAGGTTTGCTGGTATACCCCAAACTGGAAAAACATGACTAATCAAAACCCTAGTAGTTGTTAAAGCATCATCTTTGCGTACTGGAAGAATCTCGATCCACTTTTAAAAAATGTCAACTAAAACAAATGCAAATCTGAATCCATTTTTCCCTGATGGTAATGGCCCTATATAATCTATTTGTATAGAAGACCAAGGTCCATCTGCTGGAGGAATTCTTTGTAAAGGAGGTTTCTGACCCTTTGGTCTAGGATTCACTTGTGCACAAATTAGACAAGATTTAATTACACTGTCTACTGTCTCTTCCACTTTGTCCCAATATAATTTCTCTTTAAGAATTTCAAGCAATTTTTGCTTACCAATGTGACCTAAACTGTCATGATTGAATTTAGTGAATTCCACCTGCAGGTGTTGTGGTATAACAGGACGCAGAAACCCATCTAAGTCATGACACAAGATCCAGTTTTCACAAACAAAAGAAGATCTTAAGAGAAGAAGAAAAAAGTGACGCTTCTTCTGTTCCTCTGCAAATGATGAAATCTGTGTGTCTGTTTTCTTCACAGCATTAATTGAAACCAATTCAGGTTGAATCACTAATTGTCTATACAAAGCTGCTTCCTTAGCTAATGTGTCTGCTTTTCTATTGCCTACAGCTAACTCACTATTGTCTTAAACAAAATGTATTCAACTGTTAATTGAGTACAAAGCTGCTAATTAACCCCTCTTTCAGTTGGACTAAACCTCTCAATTTATCCACCTGAACAAAACAAAAATAAAAAACATAATAATCATAACAAGGAAAAAATTTAAAACAAAAATAATAATTCAGAGGATTATCCTTGAAAATACTACAAATATATCAAGGTCCTCCTAAAAATATATCAAGGTCCTCTATAATATTCCAAACATAAAAGCCAAATCTCTGAAACTCACATCAAAACCTTATTCATAGCAAAGAAACATTAACCAGAAAATTCTTACCATCCATGCAGTTCATTAAGGACTACTAACATTGTTTACCCCAGTGCTATATTCTACACAGTGATGCCTTTGCTGTCTTAATTGACTATTTTCAGTTTGCAATCTCTGCATTTGGGTCTTAAAAGGGAAATAGGTTTGATTATTATGGCCTCTATACTTCAAATTACTACACCATCTCACACAATAAACTTCATAACGTCTTGGTATAGTTTTTGGATAATACAACCTCTTTGGATATCATTATTAGCCATCAAACAAAACCTGGCTATGTGACCCTCTTGTTTGCAAACAAAACATCTGAGAGCTGGTCTTCCTGCATAAACCTTTCACTGAGCATATGGCAATGAAAACTTACATTTCTGTTTAACATTACTATTATTGGAATCAACAGACTACACGCTTTCATTGTCTCACTGTTTCAACTCCTGAATCAATGTCATGCGCATTTACCACACTTTCATTTATCAGATCTCCAACATTGATTCCCACCATAGCAACAACATAAACACCCTCATCTGACTTTCCTACATGTTCAAGAGCCCCATCTGTGCTAAGCACTGAGCAAGTGCAAGAGACTGAACTTCCTTTAATTCCTTTCTAAGCAAATTTATAATATTCTCATTTTCAACCTCTTTCTGAGTCAAAAAGGCAATACAACTTTCTCTTTGTTTAAACCATTCCAATAATTCATTCATTTTCTGTTCCAATTCACATTTCTCAGTCAATAATTGTTAATATATAAATTCTCATGTGTTTGTGCATTTTCTGATACATTTTGACTTCCTGACTTATTCACTACACAAATCATATGTTCTAACTTCATTACATTACGCAATTTCTTTTTTGTTTTAGCTAATGAGAATCTAGCCTTATCAATTTCAGTATTTGCCTGTAGGCATTGCTCATACATAGATTTCCACAAAAAAGTATCTGATACATGATTGGCTAAACCTTCAAACTCCAAATTACTTTCATTTGCTAAAAAATCAACACAATCCATGGCTTTCTACCCACCGAATATGAAACTGTTTCCATTCTGCGCTGAACTCAATTAACCGTCTGTCAAGACTTCGCATTTCCACTTGAAATTCTCAGGTCTTCACAATCATCAATGGATCGATTCCTATGCCCTGTACACACGGTCGGACATTGATCGAACATTCCAACAACAAAATCCATGGATTTTTTCAGGCGGATGTTGGTTCAAACTTGTCTTGCATAAACACGGTCACACAAAGTTGTCGGAAAATCTGATCGTTCTGAATAGCTTTCATCTCTAAATTTATTCTGAGCATGCGTGGCACTTTGTGCGTCGGATTTGTGTTCACACGATCGGAATTTCCGACAACGGATTTTGTTGTCGGAAAATTTTATATCCTGCTCTCAAACTTTGTGTGTCGGAAATTCCTATGCAAAATGTGTGATGGAGCCCACACACGGTCGGAATATCTGACAACCAGGTCCTATCACACATTTTTCGTTGGAAAATCCGACCATGTGTACAGGGAATTACTCTAGGTCCGTTCAATATTTGCAAAGTTAATTTCTGTTCATCACTTTCTCCCCTCTGATCAAAGGAAGGAAGGGGAAAAAAAACTTCCGCCAAGTTGAGTATGGCTGGCTGAGCCAAATGTAAAAATAGTTTAGTATTGCAAAAGCTTTGAAATGATGATTGTGCGATAAATTTTGAAATGTATTTCTGAGTCAGCTTGAATCAAAATGTGTGATTTATTTTCACACAAAAAGTTACAAAAATGCTTTCAATAGTTGTACATTCAAATACAAAATTAAGGCAGCTTAAAATATGATTAAAAATATGAGATAAAGTTCGTTTGTTTAAAAAAAAAGTTCAAAACATGTACTTAAAAGATGGCGGCTGTTTCCTTTGTTCTGAGAGCAGTTATCTGTATGTTGGAAGAAGTGTGTAAGAAATGGAAGAGCTGTGAAAGAGAGCTTCTCCAAAGAGCATCTCTCCTTATATCAAGTCTGTTTTCTTTGTCAAAATATGCGCCCAAAACCAAACACTCTCATTCCTCTCCCTTCTCCTCCCATCCAAGGGTGGGAGTCAAAGGTGTGTAAAATTTGGCCATCATGTCTAATTAGCTCCAGACTCTTACACGGGAAGAGAGGGGGATGGGAATCGACCCTTCACAGGCTGAGTATACATATAATTTTTTAAACATAGATATCCATTACATAGAAATTCCTTCATGAAAATACAATCAGTTATATCAATCAAAAATAATCTGACAACTTCTTGAAATTGAGGACTCAAATATCACCATCTGTAGATTATTAGCTCAGAAAACTCATATTCACACTATTTTTTACAGGGGAACTCGTCAGAGATATATTTTTAAAACCAAATTAAATTTTGAATATTAAGAATATAACATTCCCCTCTGAAATATGAATAATTACCATATTTCATATCTAATCATCCATACGTCATTCATATTACAAATACTCTGTGTTTGATCTAATATTTCCAGGTTTATTTTCATTTGTAACAATTATTAAAAACGCCAAATATATTTGAGTTTGCAACTCCAAAACCCATTCTTCTTTTAAGCTTATTTTGCAATAAATCATCTCCTCTCCTGATTTCATTTCTAATTCGATAATAAAACTTTTTCATTCTAAACATTAAACATAACACCAATTATTTCCTGAAAATTCTGTCCATTGATGAGATATTTCTTGTAAATGACATCATAGCATCTTATAACATTGTTTTCATTGAGTAGTATTGTTGTATATTTTAGTAGATGACCACAATAGCTTTTTTTTATTATAGACATTACTATGTGACCACTTCTCAGCCCCCAACTCCCCCCAGCTTACATCACCCCCAGACCACTTCTTACCCCCCAGCTGAGGGACATCATTCCCTGGTCACCCCACAGACACTGCAAGTAATCACTCCCCATACTGCCCCCCCATACCCTCCACACTCCTCTCCTTTACATACTACCTCCATCATACCCTCCGCACTCCTATCCTTTACATACTGCCCCATCATACCCTCCGCACTCCTCTCCTGTACGTACTGCCCCCATCATACCCTCCACACTCCTCTCCCGTATATACTGTCACCATCATACCCTCCACACTCCTCTCCTTTACATACTGCCCCCATTATACCCTCCACACTCCTCTCCCGTATATACTGCCACCATCATACCCTCCACACTCCTCTCCTTTACATACTGCCCCATCATACCCTCCACACTCCTCTCCCATACATACTGCCCCCCATCATACCCTCCGCACTCCTCTCCTGTATGTACTACCCCCATCATACCCTCCGCACTTCTCTCCCATACGTACTACCCCCATCATACCCTCCGCACTCCTTTCCCGTACATACTACCCCCGTCATACACTCCGCACTCCTCTCCCGTATATACTGTTCACAATCATACCCTCCGCATTCCTCTCCCGTACATACTACCCCCATCATACCCTCCGCACTCCTCTCCCGTAATACTACCCCCATCATACCCTCCACACTCCTCTCCCGTATATACTGTTAACAATCATACCCTCCGCACTCCTCTCCCGTACATACTACCCCCATCAAACCCCTCTGCTCTCCTCTCCCGTACATACTACCCCATCATACCCTCAGCACTCCTCTCCTGTATGTACTGCCCCTTCATATTCTCCGCACTCCTCTCCCGTACGTACTACCCCCATCATACCCTCCGCACTTCTCTCCCGTACATGCTACCCCCATTATACCCTCCGCACTCCTCTCCTGTACATGCTACCCCTATCATACCCTCCGCACTCCTCTCCCGTACATACTACCCCCATCATACCCTCCGCACTCCTCTCCCATACATACTGCCCCCATCATACCCTCTGCACTCCCCTCCCGTACATACTGCCCCCATCATACCCTCTGCACTCCTCTCCCGTATATACTGCCCCCCATCATACCCTCCGCACTCCTCTCCCGTACATAGTGCCCCCATCATACCCTCCGCACTCCTCTCCCGTACATACTGCCCCCCATCATACCCTCCGCACTCCTCTCCCATACATACTACCCCCATCATACCCTCTGCACTCCTCTCCTGTACATACTGCCCCCATCATACCCTCCAGAAATGTTATTTAATCACAAAACTATATGTATAGTGTATACGACATAAAAAAGTGCCATTCATTGCATTGTACAGAGGTAATGAATTTAATGTACTACAAAAAAAATAAAATTTTACCATGCACTGCTAAAGTGTTTGGGTTTGGCTTGAAGAAAAGGTGGCAAACCTATTCCCTACTGTGCATGCATGACTCGCGCTGTGCGATCCCACAGGTCCCTGCTGTCTTCTGGGTCATGTGTGTCTCCCAGAAGACAGCGGGTGGGGGCAGAGGAGGGGCCGGATATGGCGTAGATATCTGCAGGTACTGCGGCTATCTATGCCCAGAAGTGGTAGCAAATACCTGGATTAGACAGGCATCTGCCCCCCCCGAAAGGTGCCAAATGTGACACCGGGGGGGGGATTCTGAAAATCGGAAGTTCCATTTTTGGGTGGAACTCCACTTTAACCACTTCCGGACTGCCGCACGCCAATGTACATCCCTACTTTGGGGATGGATATCGTTGTTATGGCAGCAGCTAGCTAGTATCCCCGTGTTCGGCCAGCAATCCGGTACAAGATAAAAGTGGTCTCTGCAGCGGATTCGCAAGATCACTTTTATCAGCGGTGGGAGAGGGGCCCCCCTCCTGCCGCGATCTGGTGCCCTCCGTCGCTTACCGGAGCCGTCGGCAGCGGCGGAGGCGATCGCGTCTGTCCCCTGGGCTGACATGGAGACGAGTGAGGGGAAGATGGCCCCCACCCGTCTCCATACCATTGCAGGGTGGAAGCGACGTCAAAACGTCACCGCCCATAGCTCTTAAAGGGCCATTTTATTTTTTTAAATGACAAAATGTATTTTTTTTTTATTACATTTTAGTGTAAATATGAGATCTGAGCTCTTTTTGACCCCAGATCTCATATTTAACCACTTCAATACCGGGCACTTTCACCCCCTTCCTTCCCACACCAATTTCCAGCTTTCAGCGCTCTCACAATTTCAATGACAATTGCGCGGTCATACAATGCTGTACCCAAATGAAATATTTATCATTTTGTTCACACAAATAGAGCTTTCTTTTGGTGGTATTTATTTGCGACTTTGTTTTTTATTTTTTGCGATATGAGCGAAAAAAGAGCGGAAATTTGGGAAAAAAAAACAATATTTTCTTCTTTCTATTTTAATAAAAATCCAATAAAATCGAATTTTGTCATAAATTTAAGCCAAAATGTATTCTGCTACATGTTTTTGTTTAAAAAAATCCCGTTAAGTGTATAATAATTGGTTCGTGTGATCACGGACACATGTGCGCAAATGATCATGTACAGATGTGCGCAGGTGATCACGGACATATGTGTGCAGATAATTATTGGCACATGTGATTTTACTGGGACATATGGGGGGGACAGGTGTTTTTACTATGTGGGGACATGTGTTTTGGGGACATGTATTTTGGGGACGTGTTTTGGAGACATTGTGTGTTTACTTTGTGTTTTTTTTACATTGTGGGGACACTAGACTGGTGATCAGTGAGTAAAAAGCTGTAAAAACAGCTCATACTCACTGATCACCAGCCGGCTGCAGCGATCCGACGTTCCTGAATGTCCACTCAGAAGGAGAGATAGCCCACCCGGCCGTTTATGTGCAGTGGTCGGGTGGGAAGTGGATAAGAGGTCCTGTCATGCTTTTTTTTATTACAAGGGATGTTTTAAAACAGTGTAAAAATAAAAAGTAACAGGTAAAATAAATAAGAAAAAATAAATAAATTTTTAAACGTGCCCTGTCCCGCCGAGCTCGCGTGCAGAGGTGAACGCATACGTGAGTAGCGCCCGCATATGAAAATGATGTTCAAACCACACATGTGAGGTATCGCCGTGATCGGTCAAGCGAGAGCAATAATTCTAGCCCCAGAGAATAAAGCAGATCCGCGCTGTAGCCGTCAATCAGCTATAGCGCGGATCTGAAGGAATTAAAGTGGTATTAAACCCAAAAATAAAATGTAAAATGTTTCTACTTACCAATCATTAGATGTGATTGCTGCGTTAGTTTCCTTTTTTAGGATTTTTTTTTTGACCTGATGACCCGGCCAGTAACATACGTCCTCTTTTAAGCCTCGTACACACACTTAGATTTTCGGACGTCCATGCGTCCGATATTTGTGGCATGCTAGTCTCATGTCGACAGTGAAGAGGTTACTCACAATACGAAAATTTTCGTACGTCAGAATACAACTTCAGAATTGACGTAATGTGTTGAATAGTTTTGTATGTATTCTTACATTTCTGAAAATGCGTTGTTTTGCTCTTACGATTTTTTTCAGATGAAAACCGTACTAATAAAACGAAAATCCGACGTTGAGTTCACATCCGACAAATATTTTATAGTCTGCACATCCAGCTTTTGTCTGCTGAAAAAGCAAAATCGGCTGTCAAAAGCACCGTACTGATGATCCGAAAATCGGCAGACAGCTCGTCGTACGAATTTTTCCCATCTGATTTTCATATCATGTGTACGGGCGTTTAGACCCCATACACAATATTAGATTTTCTGCAGATTTTTGTCTTCAGATTTACTAAAACCGTGTACTGCAAGGGCCTGCCTGATTGCATACAAATTGAAACTCTTAAGGTTTGACCTCATATTATATAGTTCTAGTAAATGTGAAGACAAAAATCTGCAGATAATCTAATAGTGTGTATGGGGCTTAACACTCTCCTCCAACTAGACTGACAATGCTGCTGTCCAAGGGTGTCTCCATTGCTCCTCCATCCACAGTGGTGACACCCTAAAGGCCAACAATTGTCTGATGGAGCATACAAACGGTCGGATTTTCCGCCAACAGCCTGCCATCACACAATTCCCATTGGAAAATAAGATTGTGTGTACGAGGCTTTAGGGTTTATGAAGGATAATACTAATAAAGCAGCTGTAGGACTTGATCAGATTTCACTGTAACAAGAATTTTATTTATCAAAAACTAAACAATACCGCCCTCTAGAGTTTCACTACAGACTTGCTTTTCTTCACCTTTTCAGAAAAAATAATAAATGCACTTTTTTTTTTGTTGCAGGTAAAGGTGCATTTATTATTTTTTGTTTTGGGAGCCTATAAAGCATTGCACCAGAGACCAGCAGATCACCGATGACATGCAGGTCTCCTGCAGATCTGTCAGTGGGTCTGATGTACAAGGAAGCCGATACATGCTGACAGGAAGAATGAACGAACTACCACAGTGCTCACAGCTCTGTAGTAGTTAATTGAAAACTACAAGTCGACAGCCGCAAAGGCTGCTGGACCTTGTAGTTTTTCCATTCACAGAGCGATATGAATGAGTGACGTTCTTCCATAGCTCCCAACTGTCCCGGATTTCGAGGGACTGTCCCTGATTTGGACATATGTCCCTCTGTCCCTCTTTCCCCCTAATTTGTCCCTCATTTTGGTCTGATCTATATAGTTGTATATAAAATGCACTTTTTATCTTTCAAAAAGTGTTTCCCAGTGCTAAACCTTTTTTCCAAATTCTAAATGGCTGCATTTGTACATTTTAAAAGCCAATATAAAGGAATAGTTGTGGTAAAAAAAAAGCCCTTGTGAATTTAATTAACCATTTTCTTGGGTTAATTCACCTTTAGGGGGTGTGGCAGGGGGCGTGTCCTATGCCTACATACGTTTGCTGGTAGGTGTCCCTCGTTCCCATCTCAAAATGTTGGGAGGTATGCGTTCTTCTACACCCGCTAGCTGTCAAAATGTAAAACATGGCCACTCTAGGCTCTGCCCTCCCGGCCACGTCACTCATTCACAGTGCTCTAATAGTGGGTGTAGAAGAACCCCCGCTGGCTGGCTCAGCAGGGATCGGGGCCGGTGCATTTATAACATGCCAGGGATTTTTTTTTTCTCTCAAAATAGGTGCAGGAATTCCCTCCCTCTGGGTCTCCCCTCCTCTCTGCCCCCTACCCAGCTCTGGGCACTGTTCCTTGGTTCCACCCCCTACCCACCTCCCAGGACTTCCCCCTTTAGAGAATACAGAGCCAAGTTTTGTGGCACTAAGTAATTTGTATGGAATTTGTTAATAATAAGCAAAGCAGTAAAATAGAATGCCCCACCTACCCAGAAAAATAGATCCCACCCCCACAAACAATAAACCCCCCCCCCCCCGCCCCAGCAACAATAGACCCCTCGCAAAAAGACAACAACCCAATAGATCCACCACATCAAACATACAACCTGAGAGAATTTGTCTGCCAGATACAACAGATCCCCCAGCAGTCAACCAACAATGGGGTGGTGGTACAAAAGGTAATAGATGCGGGGAATGATTTGATGCGGGTGGTTCTGGTACAGTTCTTACTGTAGGTGTGTGTGGGATAGGCTTCCCAGAATAAGTGAGTTTTCGGGATCTCCTAAATGTGGACAGGTTAGGGGCTGATAGTATATACCGGGGCAGGGAGTTCCAGAGGATGGGAGAGGCTCTGGAAAAGTCCAGAAGGCGAGCATGAGAGGAGGTAACAAGGGAACTAGAGAGCAGGAGGTCCTGGGAGGAGCGGAGGGGACAATTTGGGCGATATCTGCAGATGAGGTTGGTGATGTAGCTGGGGGAGATGTTGTGGATGGCCTTGTATGTTGTGGTTAGCATTTTGAATTTTATACGGTGGGATAGGGGAAGCCAGTGAAGGGATTGGCAGAGAGGGGCAGCAGTCACGAATTGGTTAGTGAGGTGTATTATTATTATTAGTCTAGCACCAGCATTCATAATAGACTGAAGGGGGATAGCCTGTGTAAGGGTAGGCCATTAAGGAGAGAGTTGCAGTAGTCATGGCGGGAAATAATCAAGGAGTGAACAAGTTGCTTTGTGGTGTCATTAGTCAGGAAGAAGAAAAAGTGAAAAAACTGCGCATCAAAGAAGATAATGATAATAAGTGCTGCAGAGTCCTATATGTGACACAAACACACAAACGTAAAATTAGAAAATTGATGACTCGCGCTTAAAACAAACTACAATGTGTATAACTGAAAAGTGTTCCCAACTTAATTGAGAACAAAATGCAGGGAAACATATATGCACATAATAAACCAAAAACAGGTGCAAGGTTTGAAAAGTGATCCAACCTCCCCTTGGGCAAATATGAAAAAATCAATAATAATATATCAAAACATTGGTGCAAAAAACATAAACGTGAAAAGCTGCAATATGTGATGCAAGCAAAATAGATAAATTAAAAATAATGAAAAAGGAAGTCCATATACATGAACACCAAAAAGTGATATAACAATCCAAGATTGTCCAATTGTGTGAAATCCCAGGTGTATGGGTCCACCACCATAGATAAAGTGCCTGGCCGCTTAGCAGAACCCCATGACCCCCCGTTACAGAGGGTCTAAATGGGCTTTGAAATCCTGCTATTCCGGACCATCAAGGATTCAAGGTGGAAGCTGGAATAGGACATCAGAAACTGTGGTGCAGATGGATGGATCCACAGGGAAAAAGGCTCATCCCTCAGCGAAGTATTATCATCATAAAGGGAAAAACAGAAGAGGGCTCCGATAGAGTAAAATCAGATGATATTTATTAAAAAGTACAGCAAACACTCACATATAATTTGGAAAAAACGTCCTCTGAAGAAAGACAGTCTGTGACACCGGCCGGATGTTCACAGACAGCTCGTCCTGCTGGAGTTGCAACGACAGTGGGAGGTGACGCGATGAGCCCGCTCAACCCTACGCTGCGTTTCGCAAGAGAATTGCGTCTTCCAGGGGCACGGAAGACGCAATTCTCTTGCTATTGAAGCCCTCTTCTGTTTTTCCCTATTGTTGCATTTTGTTGCCTGCCTACATGAACTTTAATGACATCCCAGTCTTAGTCCGTAGGGTTCAATATTGAGTTGGCCCGCCCTTTGCAGCTATAACAACTCAACTCAACTCTTCTGGGAAGGCCGTCCACAAGGTTTAGGAGTGTGTCTGTGGGAATGTTTGACCATTCTTCCAGAAGCGCATTTGTAAGGTCAGGCACTAATGTTGGACGGGAAGGCCTGGCTCACGGTCTCTGCTCTAATTCATCCCAAAGGTGTTCTATCAGGTTGAGGTCAGGTCTCTGTGTTCCTCCACCCCAAACTCACTCATCCATATCTTTATAGACCTTGCTTTGTGCACAGGTCCAAATCATTTGGTGGAGGGGGATTATGATGGGGGGTTGGGCTTGGCCCCTTAGTTCCAGTGAAGGGAACTCTTAAGGCGTCAGCAATCCAAGACATTTTGGACAATTTCATGCTCCCAACTTTGTGGGAACAGTTTGGGGATGGCCCCTTCCTGTTCCAACATGACTGCAAACCAGCGCACAAAGAAAGGTCCATAAAGACATGGATGAGCAAGTTTGGGGTGGAGGAACTTGACTGGCCTGCACAGAGTCCTGACCTCAACCCAATAGAACACCTTTGGGATGAATTAGAGCAGAGACTGTGAGCCAGCCAGGCCTTCTTGTCCAACATCAGTGCCTGACCTCAAATGCGCTTCTGGAAGAATGGTCAAACATTCCCATAGACACACTCCTAAACCTTGTGGACGGCCTTCCCGGAAGAGCTGAAGCTGGTATAGCTGAAAAAGGGTGGGCCAACTCAATATTGAACCCTACTGACTGAGACTCCATTAAAGTTCATGTGCGTGTAAAGGCAGGTGTGCCAATACTTTTGGCAATATAGTGTATATGTATCACACAGAAGGGCTTCAGATTAGATGTCATACTGACAGGTTTCCAAAGCAGACTTGATTGTTCTCCATCTTACTTTAGTGCAGGGTTTCTCATCTAGGGTTCCTCCAGAGGTTGCTAGTTTGCCCAAAAGAAGCTCCTGCTTCTTTTTGAGCAACAAGCTTCGCCCGCTGCGATTTTGCCACGATTACAGCAGGATTTATCGTGTGACAACCGTGGCAAAATTGCACTGCGATTGGAGTGCCATTAGAAATAATGGCATCGCAAACGCGTCCTGCATTTTGCTGCGATTCTGCAACGCTCAGGTGTGAATGGAGCCTAATCTAGTGATCAATGCTAATACTGTACACTGTCACTGTACTAATCACACTGGGTGAGAAGATGTTAACATCAAGGGGCAATCAAAAGGTTTACTGTGTGCCTAACAAGTGTGATATGTGCTGCTTTTACTAAGAGATCTGGCTGTTTTTTTTTCTCCCTGCTTTGCAGGGAGAAGAAACAGCCAGATCCCTGTACTGTGAACAGAGCCCCTGTGGTGTTTGTAAACACAGGACTTTGTGCTGTGATTGGACACAGCAGATCATCAGGTTTCAGCCATAAATCATTGGTCGGGACCTGCTGACAAAATCCCTTTGTGTTCAACCTCAGCGCGGGACAGCAGTGAGCGTGTGCACCCCAAACCCGGAAGCAGGCTGACCACGTTTATTTACATTGCTAAGCCTGCAGCTGCCCACCCACTCACAGTGACTCTACTGTGACCGGACAGCAAGTGGTTAAACAAGTCTTCTTCTCCATCTCCATGACATGGGGTTAGGGAGATTAGTAGTTTCCAGAAGGATGATAACATTGTTGGTGATTTCGGTTCATCTCCTAGGAAGTGACAAGGACACATTTCTGACAAGATCAACAGGAATTTTTTGCACTTGCTGAAAAAAAAATGCAGCAGTTCAAAATGTAAAATCTGTTTTGTGAGGGCTCACACTTTTAACCCCTTGCCGCCCGCCATATAGCAGAATGATGGCGGCAAAGTGGTTTCAATATCCTGACTGGGTGTCATAGGACGTCCTTAGGATATTAGGCCGCTGCGGCCCCCGGGGATCGTTGTTGTGGTGTGTCAGTCTGACACCCTGCAACACCGATCTAGGTAAAGAGTCTCTGACGGAGACTCTTTACCTCGTGATCAGCCGTGTCCAATCACGGCTGATCACGATGTAAATAGGAAGAGCCGGTGATCGGCTTTTCCTCACTCGCGTCTGACAGACGCGAGTACGAGTAGAGCCGATTGGCTGCTCTCCTGACGGGGTGGTCTGTGCTTAATGTTTATCAACACAGCCCCCCCCTCGGATCCCGCCCAGGACCACCAGGATGGCCATCCACACTAGACCAACAGGTATGCCCCCCCTAGACCCCCAGGGAAATACCAATCTGTGCTCAGGCAGCTGCCAATCAATGCCCAGGCAGCTGCCAATCAGTTCCCACTCACAATGCCTGCCAGTGCCACCAGGGATGCCTATCAGTGCCGCGTTTCAGTTCCACCTATCAATGCTCATCAGTGCCACCCATAAGAACCCATCTTTGCAGCCTTTCAGTGCCCACCAGTGCCACCCATGAGTGCCCATCAGTGCTGCATATCAGTGCCCATCAGTGCCCGCTTATTGGTGCCACCTCATCGGTGCCGCCTTATCAGTGCCCATTAGTGAAAGAGAAAACATACTTATTTACAAAATTTTATAACAGAAACAAAAGCAAAACTTTTATTTTTTTCGAAATTTTTGGTCTTTTTTTATTTGTTTAGCAAAAAAATAAAAACCGCAGAGGTGATCAAATACCACCAAAAGAAAGCTCTATTTGTGGGAACAAAATGATAAAAATTTAGTTTGGGTACAGTGATGGATGACCGCGCAATTGTCCTTCAAACTGCGACAGCATTGAAAGCTGAAAATTTGGTCTGAGCAGGAAGGTGTATAAGTGCCTGGTATTGAAGTGGTTAAACATAAGGAATGTCCAGAAACCTGGAGCAGCCACGGATAAGACTGCACAGCTTTATGAAAACACAACATAGAGAGAAAATGAGATCATCGTTGGTATAACAACTGGGGCTTCTTCACCCAGTCTA